>NW_028230449.1:10969181-11175057 GCF_043228905.1 Azolla caroliniana | reverse complement strand
GCCGAACCGGGTAAAAGAGGATTCGACCGAAAGTCGACCCGAAAGAAAGCCGAACCGAAAGGAAGAGAATTCGTCCGAAAGACGACACAAACGAAAGCCGAACCGGGCGAATGAGAATTCGGCCGAAAGACGACCCGAAAGAAAGCCGAACCGAAAAAGGGTCGACTCGGTCAAAACCGATCGACCGAGTCTGACTTGGCCGAACGCGAATATGGATGGAAGCCGACCTAGCCGAAAGCCAATCGGACGAGACCGATCCGGAAAGAAGCTAATTCGACTCAACCGGAGGTTGGACCGGTCGAGGCTGGTGAAAACGAGGAAAAGAAAGCCAACCGAAACCAAAACCGATAGATCGAAACCGGGCCGGAAGGAGACCGACTCAATCAAAACCGAACAACCCATTCCGATTCGGCCGAATACGAATCCGATCGGAAGCCGATCAAACCGAAAGTCGATCGGACGAGAGCGATCCGGAAAAAAGTCAAGGTTGATGAAGACAAGAAAGAGGCCAGTAAAAGACACTACCACGAATGACAAGGGCCAAGAATATGACGAGAGAGAACAAAGAATATGGTGGATCGGATGGCGACAATGGTTCGGGTGGAAAGAATGGGTCTACTCAAAATGGAGAGACAAAGTTGACATAGCGGGACAAACGGAGGATGAAGGGGAGACAACGAGCATCGGCAACTTCGGCACATACCGGAGGATGTGCGGGTTCGGAGGGGGCGAGTGTCGTAGTGTATTTCGTACACTACGTGAAAAAGTAAAAATAATATAACCGATTTAATTACATATAAATAAATAAAATAATATATCAAGATATTTATCACGTGGATAGGGCAAGATTCGAACCTTGTACCTCCACGTAGCCAAACCTCAACTTTACCATTATGCTACCTTATCTTTAGTGTTCTACAAATAGATTTAATAACTATAAGTGCTTTATTTGCACCTACCTTTATTAAAAGGTGAATCGTGCATTTTTAGAGTGCGTGAATATTTTATAGAAAAACGCAAGCAACTAAAAAGTGACTCATGCACATCTAGCGTGCATGAGCACTATATTTAGCAAATAAAAGCAAGGATTAGAAAAGCATCATATGCACATTTAGTGTGCATGAACATATTAGAAAAAAAGCATGTAGCTATGCTTAGTCTCTCCCATCACTATATAAGGATGGGGAGCACATTGTAGTTTTTGTTGATTATTTTTCTATAATGATCAATCAATCTAAAATATTCGTGGGATTCACGAATTTGCTAAAATAATTCTCTCTTACTACCTAAATATTGACTAAATATACTAAACTCGTGGGATTCACGAGATTCTTATCTTATAACTCTTTATACCTATTCTATACTAGCCTTATTTGTATTTTTCTTTCTCCTAGTCCAAAACCTCAGTGGTTCTCACCCGACTCACGCAACGATCCGGAGCCGAAAGGCACGACACGGTGTGCCTTTCGGCTCCGGATCGTTTGCGTGAGTCGGGTGGGAACCGCCGAGGTTTTGGACTAGGAGAAAAGAAAAATACAAATAAGGCTAGTAAAGAATAGGTATAAAGAGTTATAAGATAAGAATCTCGTGAATCCCACGAGTTTAGTATATTTAGTCAATATTTAGGTAGTAAGAGAGAATTATTTTACCAAATTCGTGAATCCCACGAATATTTTAGATTGATTGATTATTATAGAAAAATAATCAACAAAAAACTACAATGTGCTCCCCATCCTTATATAGTGATGGGAGAGACTAAGCATAACTACATGCTTTTTCTAATATGTTCATGCACACTAAATGTGCATGTGATGCTTTTCTAATCCTTGCTTTTATTTGCTAAATATAGTGCTCATGCACGCTAGATGTGCATGAGTCACTTTTTTGTTGCTTGCGTTTTTCTATAAAATATTCACGCACTCTAAAAAATGCACGATTTACCTTTTAATAAAGGTAGGCGCAAATAAAGCACTTATAGTTATTAAATCTATTTCTAAAACACTAAAGATAAGGTAGCATAATGGTAAAGTTGAGGTTTGGCTACGTGGAGGTACAGGGTTCGAATCCTGCCCTATGCACGTGATAAATATCTTGATATATTATTTTATTTATTTATATGTAATTAAATCGATTATATTATTTTTACTTTTTCACGTAGTGTACGAAATACACTACGACACTCGCCCCCTCCGAACCCGCACATCCTCCGGTATGTGCCGAAGTTGCCGATGCTCGTTGTCTCCCCTTCATCCTCCGTTTGTCCCGCTATGTCAACTTTGTCTCTCCATTTTGAGTAGACCCATTCTTTCCACCCGAACCATTGTTGCCATCCGATCCACCATATTCTTTGTTCATTCGTGGTAGTGTCTTTTACTGGGCTCTTTCTTGTCTTCATCAACCTTGACTTTTTTCCGGATCGCTCTCGTCCGATCAACTTTCGGTTTGATCGGCTTCCGATCGGATTCGTATTCGGCGGAATCGGAATCGGTTGTTTGGTTTCGATTGAGTCGGTCTCCTTCCGACCCGGTTTCGATCTATCAGTTTCGGTTTCGGTTGGCTTTCTTTTCCTCGTTTTCACCAGCCTCGACTGGTCCAACCTCCGATTGAGTCGAATTAGCTTCTTTCCGGATCGGTCTCGTCCGATCGGCTTTCGGCTAGGTCGGCTTCCATCCATATTCGCGTTCGGCCAAGTCAGACTCGGTCGACCGGTTTTGACCAAGTCGACCCCTTTTCGGGTCGGCTTTCTTTCGGGTCGTCTTTCGGCCGAATCCTCATTCGCCCGGTTCGGCTTTCGTTTGTGTCGTCTTTCAGCCGAATTCTCTTCCTTTCGGTTCGGCTTTCTTTCGGGTCGACTTTTGGTCGAATCCTCTTTTACCCGGTTCGGCTTTCTTTCGGATCGGAATCCCGTCCGGATCACCTTGCATCCTAACTGGCTTCCGACTTTACCTTTCTTGCCGCCACCTCCCGTCTCTCCGGTCTCACGTTGCTTCTCAGACACAACCGCCGAAGTCTCTAGGATTAGTGGGTAGGAATCCTCAGTATTATCATCCTCCATTGTTTCACCCATAGCCATATTCTCGGCTATCTCTCCGTCGTATGCATCGACTTCGACCTTTGTTTTCTCTCCGCCACCTTCCGTCTCTTCGGTCTCACGTTGCCTCTCGAACGCAACCGCCAGAGTCTCTAGAATCAGTGGTGGGGAAGTCTCGATATGGCCATCCGTCGTTGATTCGTCTATAGCCACCTTCGATTCGATGTCATCTTTCGTGGCGACCTCCTCAATCAAGTCCTCTTTGCTCTCTTTCACTGCATCAATTATGCTTACCCCTTTTTCACCCGATGTTTCGGACACTTGTAATCCGAAATCTTCTTCTACACTTGGGTTATTGGCCTTATCTTTCGTCGTTGTTCTTTCGCAAGACAAGAGGGTAGCTTGTTTTACACCCTCTTCCGTCACACCATCATGTTGTATTTCGGCCTTCATATCGGCTCCATCGTTTGTCTTCAATCGACCATCCTTCATCGGCCATGTCGTTGACAAGATTCTCATCTTCCTCTCATCATGTCTCCGGCATACCCTTTGGACTTCGGCCCAATCTTCGGTAAGACCATTCGTACCTTCATCGTCTTCGAGTTCGATCCCGATGTCCATCCTTTCTTTTCGATCGATCGATTTTACGAACATTAGCACTTTATCCTCTCCCACCAATCGTTGTTCCCGCTCCGAGATTCGAGCAAAACGATGCTCGAACTCTAGGAATGCTTGTGTTGCACTTCGGTGGGTCTTCTCCGATGCCACCCATTCGTCGAATTTTCGCCGATCTTGTCCCTTTGATCTCTTGTAATCATATGCCTCTCGTAAAGCTTCTTCGAATGATCCCCATGTCGAGTTTTGTTGCCGTATCTTGTGGATTCTCTCTTGTAGCTCATCCGTGGCCACCCGATTGAAGGATGTCACTTGCAATCCTTCCGGTATCCCACATCGTATCATCTCCGCATTGTAGTCACGTAGATAGCGTGACACATCGTTTCCGTTGAATTGTCCGTTTCGTTGTACGAGCCGCTTTACTGCCCCCGTGATCTCCGACATCACTCGTTGTTCTTGTAGCATCCGCTCGAACATCATCATCATCGTTATGCTCATTGCCTCTTGTTGATTCTTCATCTCCTTGCCACCCGCCTTCACGTCGGGTTCACCAACTGTGTCGTGCCTTTCGGCTCCGGATCGTTTGTGTGAGTCGGGTGGGAACCGCCGGGGTTTTGGACTAGGAGAAAAGAAAAATACAAATAAGGCTAGTAAAGAATAGGTATAAAGAGTTATAAGATAAGAATCTCGTGAATCCCACGAGTTTAGTATATTTAGTCAATATTTAGGTAGTAAGAGAGAATTATTTTACCAAATTCGTGAATCCCACGAATATTTTAGATTGATTGATCATTATAGAAAAATAATCAACAAAAACTACAATGTGCTCCCCATCCTTATATAGTGATGGGAGAGACTAAGCATAGCTACATGCTTTTTTTTCTAATATGTTCATGCACACTAAATGTGCATGTGATGCTTTCTTAATCCTTGCTTTTATTTGCTAAATATAGTGCTCATGCACGCTAGATGTGCATGAGTCACTTTTTAGTTGCTTGCGTTTTTCTATAAAATATTCACGCACTCTAAAAATGCATGATTTACCTTTTAATAAAGGTAGGTGCAAATAAAGCACTTATAGTTATTAAATCTATTTGTAAAATACTAAAGATAAGGTAGCATAATGGTAAAGTTGAGGTTTGGCTACGTGGAGGTACAAGGTTAGAATCTTGCCCTATGCACGTGATAAATATCTTGATATTCTTATTTTATTTATTAATATGTAATTAAATCAGTTATATTATTTTTACTTTTTCACGTAGTGTACGAAATACACTACGACACCGGAGTATCCATTTGACCGCGTTCCAGTGCTCCTTGCCGGGATTACTCATGAACCAGCTCATCACTCCGACTGCGTATCCTATATCCGGTCGAGTACAAACCATTGCGTACATCAAGCTCCCTACGGCAGAGGCATATGGAATCTTCATCACATCCACCTTCTCTGCTTTTGTCTTAGGGCTTTGCTTGCCGGATAGCCTGCAATTTGCCGGAAGTGTCGATCCGACCGGTTTCGCTTCTGACATGTTGAACCGGTGAAGCACCTTTGTCACGTACTTCTCCTGTGACCAGTCCCGAATGATGTGCATCCCCAGCATCTGTCTTGCCGGACCCAAGTCTTTCATTGAGAAGGTCCGGTTGAGAGCCTTCTTCAGCATCCGTATTTTGACTTGGTCACGTCCGACGATAAGCATGTCATCCACGTACAGAAGGAGTATCAGGAAGTCCCCTCCTTCAAACTTCTTCACAAACACGCAGTGATCGGCCTGCGTCTTGTGGTACCCTTGATCAGTCATGAAGGAGTCGAACTTCCGGTACCATTGTCGGGGAGCCTGCTTCAGTCCGTACAAGCTCTTCTTCAACCGGCATACCAGGTGCTCCTTCCCTTTCTCCACGAATCCTTCCGGTTGCTGCATGTAGATCTTCTCTTCGAGGTCGCCGTGAAGGAATGCCGTCTTCACGTCCAGCTGCTCTACCTCGAGGTCCATGCTTGCTGCTATACTCAGCACCGTCCGGATGGAGGTCATCTTTACTACTGGGGCAAATATCTCGTCGAAGTCCACGCCCTTCTTCTGCTGGAACCCCTTCACCACGATCCTGGCTTTGTATCTCGGGGGGTTGTCGACATCTCCCGGTTTCAACTTGTACACCCACTTGTTTCAGAGTGCCCGCTTTCCTTTCGGCAACTCCACCAATTCGTACGTATGGTTCTCAAGCAGGGAATCCATCTCATCCTGCATGGCACTTAACCATTTTCGGCTGTGGGTGTCTTCCTTCGCTTCTTCGAAGCTTTCCGGCTCCCCCTCATCGGTCAGCAGAACATGCTCTGCATCCGGAAATCTCCAGGGGGCCCTTCTCTCTCTGAGAGGATATCTCCGTCTTTGGGCTTCGGTAGCCGGCTCCTCCATTTGCTCTTAATCCGAATCCGATTCAGGGTCTTGGCCGGTTCCGGTCTCAGCTTCCTCTACTTCTTTTTCTGCCGGTTCGGTATCCTCACCATATCCGGCTGGTTCTTCGAGTGCTAACCGGTCTCTTGCCGATTGGGTCTGCTCATCGTAGAGTCGATCCTTACCGGTCGACTCGGAGTTCATTATCTTCTTCTCCGACTCCCAGTCGGCAAGCGTCTTGTCCTCCATGAAGATAATATCTCGACTCCGGAATACCTTCTTGTCGATCGGGTCCCACACTCGATAGCCGAACTCAATGTCACCGTAACCGAGGAATATGCATGGCCGGGTCTTTGGATCTAGCTTTCCTCTCCGGTCCTTAGCTACATGCACGTACGCGAGACACCCGAACACCTTCAGATGCCGGTAGGATACTTCCTTACCGGTCCATACTCTCTGTGGCGTGTCTCCGTCCAAGGGTACTGAGGGTGATCTGTTTACGACATATGTCGCCGTCGACAGTGCCTCAGCCCAAAACTTCTTGGGTAGTTTTGCATGCGCTAGCATACTCCGGACCCTCTCCATTATGGTCCGATTCATCCTCTCGGCCAGCCCGTTTAGTTCTGGCGTCTTTGGCACGGTAAATTCGAGCCGGATTCCCTTCGAGCGGCAGTACACCTCGAACTGCCCCCGGTATTCTCCTCTGTTATCTGCTCTAACCGCCTTCAGCTTCCGGCCGGTTTCTCTTTCCACTCTCGTGTGGAGCTCTTTGAAGACGGATAACACCTGATCCTTCATCTTCCACGGTGTGGACCACAGCTTCCAGCTGTGGTCATCTATGAACATCACAAAGTACTGCGCTCCGGCATGTGACTTCGTGTCTACCTAACACACATCCGTATGCACCAACTCCAGTGGTGCATTACGTCTCATCGGTGGCCTTGGTCGGAAGGAGGTTCGGTTCTGCTTACCGGCCAGACAATCAGTGCACTTCTGTAAGTGCACGTTCTTCACTGGAATGAGGTTGTCGTCTACAAGCCTCTTCATCCCCTTCTCGCTCATATGACACAACCTCTTGTGCCACAGCTCACCGGCAGTGTCGGATGCCACGTTCACTTCTTCCGGACATAACCGGGCATTCATCAGGTACAACGTGTTGACCTTCCGGGCCCGAGCCACAATCAGGCTCCCTTTGTTGAACTTCATGACCCCGTTCCGGATGCTACCCGTGTAGCCTTCATCATCTAGCCGACCGGCTGATATCAGGTTCAGACGAACCTCCGGAACGTGTCGGACATCCTTCAGCAGCAACTTGCATTCGGTTGGTGTTGACAGCCACACGTCTTCTATGCCGACAATTCGGCATGTACCTTCATTCCCCATCCGGACACAGCCGTGGTTACCGGCTGAGTAGGATGAGAAGCATTTCCGGTCCGGGGTAAGGTGGAACGATGCTCCGGAGTCTACCACCCAGGTCATCTCGTCGCCGGCAAGGTTTATCTCACTCTCCTCGGTGATGAGCATCAACTCTTCTTCACTTGCCGCGATTGCCGTCGTTCCCTTCCGGTCCGGCCCCCTCCAGTCTTTACCGTTCCGGTCCGGGGTCCGCTTCGAATCGGCACCGTCAGTTTCCTTATCTTTTCGGAAATGCCGACAGTTCTTTTGGAAGTGTCTCGGCTTGCCGCAATAGAAGCAAGTGGGCCTCCCCCTTGATTTTGACCGTGTCCCCGACTTCTCCCGGTTCTGGGGACTACGGTTTCTATGTCTTCCGCGTTCCGATTCGGTAATGAGCGCTTTGGAGTTGGAGCTCGTATCTTTATCTTTCCGACGCGCCTCCTCATCTAGCAAGCTCGACTTTACTCTTGCTAGGGATAACCGTTTTCCTTCCGGCCCGGCGTTGCCCAAAGTGACAACCAACGTCTCCCAGCTATCCGGGAGGGAACCGAGCAGGAGTAGTGCTAGTACCTCATCGGCGAGAGGTACTTCCAATGAAGTTGCCTGGTGGATCAGCCCCTGGAAGGCATTCATGTGCTCCGCCATGCTGGAGCCATCTTGGTACCGGAGTCTTACTAGCTTCCGGAATACCGACACCTGATTGACAGCATTTTTGTTCTGAAACATTATGCCGATCTTCTCCCAGAGCTCATGAGCCTTGCTCTCCTCATTGAAGTTGTTGTACAGGCTCATGTCGATAAAGCACCGTATGTACGCCGTTGTCTTCATGTGCATCACCTCCCATATCGTGGTGTCGATTTTGTCTGGTCTCTTGTCCCCGAACTGAACCGGCAGCCAGAGGTCTTTAACCACGAGCATGTCCCTCATCTTCGACTTCCACACTGAGTAGTTGGAGCCAGTGAGCTTGAACATGCCGCCAAACGATTCGTCCATTTTCTGTGTCGTTTCGCTCTGATACCACTTGTTAGGAACTCAACGCTCCTTATGCACAACGCTCGGCCACAACCGAGCTTAGAATGATACACAGAGAACGGGAAATAAACACGACAAGAAGAAGAAGAGAATACATAGGAGGTTTACGTGGAAAACCCCAAACTAGGGGAAAAACCACGGCAGCCCACAGGCCGCAAACTGTCACTATGTAGGAATATACAACAGTGAGTTCACTGAGGCACCGACCTCGTGCTCACGTATCTTCGCCACAGGCGGCGATTACAACAGAGGCAACGACCTCTAAATCTCTCTCTCTCTCTCTGTATAGTTACGCACACTAATCTCGTGCAAAACAGAAAAATGACAACAACACTTCTAAAAGTTTGCCCTAAGTCATATTTATACTAATATGACTTTTCGGCTATTTACAAATATAGCCTCGATGAACTCTCAGAAAACATATTTACGAATATGTCTCTTCATCCGGTTCTCACCGGGTCTGCACCATCCGGCTCTCCGTAGCCGGGTACTCCTCTTCTGGTTTCGGCCGAGATTGTTCGTCGGCACTCCGTATCTGCACCATCCGGCTCTCCGTAGCCCGGTACTCCTCACCCGGTTCACACCGGGTCTGCACCATCCGGCTCTCCGTAGCCGGGTACTCCTCTTACGGTTTCGGCCGAGGCCTATCGTTCTCGGCCGAGTTTGTTTATCGGCACTGTTCTTCTCCCTTCTCATCCGAAGGGACCTGTCTCCCAACAGATGTGTACGCTACCACAAGGCGCGACGAACTCGATCGCACATATGATGAATGCAATGAACAAGGTGCTTTGAGACTGCATTCCGGAGATAACGATACCGTTCCTAGATGACATTCCAATGAAAGGATGCGCCGCGGTAGAAGAAAAAGATGAAACTATGGATGATCGGGGATGCCGAAAGTTCATAGTCGACCATATTCATAATTGCGAGAAAGTGCTTCGAAAATTAGAAGATGTGCACCTAACACTTTCCGGTAAGAAATCGGCATTCGGGCAAGAAGAAATATTGGTAGTCGGACATCTATGTGGGCCCTACGGCCGAAGACCGTCACCAACCAAGATCGATGTGATTCAAGCTATGAAAGAAGTATGCGAGTCATAATCCGAAGTCCGAAGGTTTCTTGGAGCATGTGCGTTCTATCATATATGGATTCCGCACTATGCACATATTGCGAACCCACTCTATCACTTGTTGCGGAAGGGTAAGAAGTTCGAATGGAAACCAGAGCATACCAAAGCCATGAAGAAGCTCAAGAAATCACTACGGAGGCCAAAAGCACTAAAGAAGCCGAACTATGACCGACCGATCATAGTAACGGTTGACACAAGTCCAACCGGAATCGGATGGGTCATCAATCAAGCCGACTCGGATGGTTCGCGATATCCAATCTGATTCGGAGCAAAGGTTCTCAACGAAAGGCAACGTGGATATGCACAAGTCAAAAGAGAATTATGGGGAGTCGTATCGGGAATAAAATCTGATCGAGATTATTTGATCAGAGCCGAAGTAGTGATCGAAACGGATTGTCTTCCAATACTCAGGATGATGCGGTGTTGCACGATACCGGATGTGGCTATGCTAAGATGGATTGCATATGTTAAGTCGCTTAATCTGGAGGTACGACACAACTCCGGAAAAGACAACGCGGTAGCGGATATGCTATCAAGGGCGCGGTTCGGAGATAACATAACCGAATCCGATAATGAAGAAGTTTCCGAAGACTACTTTGCTTCGGAGCACATATGCCAGATGAACGTAATCCGAGAATTCCGGGAAGAAGAATATGAGGGAGAAAGCTTGTTGATCGGGAAAGTGCTACAAGAAATCGAGGAATCATCGGACAATAAAGAGAAGAGAGCCGAGATCCGAAGTAAGAAGCGGCAAGTCCGAAAGTTCTTCTTGAAAAATGGATTAATATGGAGGGAGCTGAAAAGACCGGATGGCATACCACTTCGGGTAGTCGGGACGAAAGAGCAACGAAACCGGATAATGTCCGAATTTCATGAATCCAATTGGGCTGGACATCGAGGAACGTGGGCAACTTTTGTGAAAATCAAACAAAAATATTGGTGGAAGAACATGTACAAAGATATAGCGGAGTTCACGGAAAGCTGCGAGAAGTGTCAAATCTGCTCCGGAGTTCGACACCAAGATGAGTTACATCTGACATTCTCACCAACAATCAACTTCAAATGGATGGTCGATATTGTAGCCATGCCAACCAGAATCGGACAAAAGAAGTACTTAGTGTTAGCTCGGGAAGATCTCACAAACCAAGTAGAAGGTCGGGCGTTACGAAGGAAAACGTGTTCTATAGTGTGCCAATTTCTTTTGGAGGAGGTGTTTTGCAGGTACGGGTGCGTAGGACAAGTGATTGCGGATCGGGGAGAACTCGACTCTGATAAAGCTAAGGAATTCTTCACCAAACATGGAGTTTGGTTAACACTGACAACGACATACAATCTGGAAGCCAACGGGAAGATCGAACGAGGACATAGTCCGATCGTTAAAGCACTTGCGAAGGCATGCGATGGAAGGGTGAAGGATTGGCCGCAGATGCTTCCGTATGCACTATGGGCAGATCGGACGACGCATAGCTCCATAACCGGTTACGCAAAACTCATGACCGGACAAGCACCGGTAATGCCAACGGAAACCGCAATCGCGACATGGACAGTGCTACCATGGAAGGAAGAGATGAGTCGGGAAGAACTACTAGCGGTCCGGAAACGACAACTAGAGGGAAGACCGGAAGACATAGCGGAAGCAATACGCCGACAACAAGAAGCGCGATTCCGGAATAAAAGCCGGTTCGACACAAACCACCGACTACGACCGCGGAAGATTGAAGAAGGAGATTGGGTGATTGTCTACGACAGTAGTTTGGATCATCAACATACAACGATGCAGAAGTTCGCGAAAAGGTGGTTCGGGCCATACGAGGTTCGGAAAGTTTTCGACAACAGAACTTACCGACTATGCGAGTTGGATGGAACGATGCTACGAGTGCCTATAGCCGGGAAACGGGTGAAGATTTTCAAGAAGAGGATTGATGAAGAATCCTATGTGATCCTAGATAAGACCGACAAGGAGGAGCAATCAGATGAAGAACGCGGTGATGTGGAAAGCGAAGAAAGTGGATTACAACTCATAGTCGACTTAAGGGGAGAATCGGAGGAAGCTTTGGATGAAGGTGAATAGCAAGTATCAGGGACTTCGGCACATACCAGAGGATGTGTGGGTTCGGAGGGGGCGAGTGTCGTAGTGTGAATCACACACTACGTGAAATATGTAAAATACTATATCCGATTTAAAGTATGTATAATAAATAAAATAAAATATTAAAAATATTTATTACATGCATAGGGCAAGATTCAAACCCTATACCTCCACATAGACAAACCCCAACCTTACCATTGTACTAACTTATCCTAAGTGTTTTAAATATAGATTTAATATGCATAAGACCTTTATTTACGCTTACCTTTATTAAAAGGTAAGTCATGCATTTTTTAGAATGCGTGAATACTTTATTTATAAGAAAAATGTACACCAATAAAAAATGACTCGTGCACATCTAGTGAGCATGAGCACTATATTTAGGAAATAAAAGCATAGTGTAAAAAGGCAACTCATGCACATTTAGTGTGCATGAACACTTTAGAAAAAGCATGAAGCTATGCTTAGCCTCTTCCATCCTTATATAAGGAGGAGAGAAAGATGTATGGGGGTTGTTGCTTATTTTACAAGGGTGGATTAATATAATATAATCGTGGGATTCATGAATTTGCTAACTATTTTTTCTCTCTTAATCTGAGTAATCACTAATACACTATACTCGTGGGATTCACGAGTTTTTCATATCTTTCTTTCTTACAATATATTTCATATTCTTAATTGCCTTAGAATTTTCTTTTCTCCTAGTCCAAAAACCTCAGTGGTTCCCACCTGATTCACGCAACGATTTGGAGCCGAAAGGCATGACACCGTGCTAGAACGGCGGTTCACATCACGCCGAACTGTGGTGCGAGGCCACCAAGGCATATTTGCACCATCTCATCATCATCGATATTTACGCTTATCGAGCCGAGTGAGTCGTAAAGCTCCTTGGTCTTCAAGGTGTATGTCGTGATGGACATGTTCCTTAGTTGAATGTTGTTTAACTCTTGGTAGAGTTGAAGCCTTCTTGCGGTTGTGTTCGTCGCGAAAATCTTTCGTAGATTTTCCCATGCCTCCTTCGGCGCCTTGGCTTCGCGAATGTAGCCGAGCATGTGATCGTGAACACATGTTGCCAAGCAATACATCACGCGGCTTGCGGCTTGCTCCCATGTCGCGTATCCGGGAGCCACTTCGGCGGGTCGGTCTTCGTGCTCTCCTTTGATGTAGCTCCAATAGCCTTGTTCGACAAGGTATTGGTGCATCTTGTACTCCCAAGATGCGAAGTTGTTTCGATCCAACTTCTCGGTAGGGAGAGCGCTCCCCATTTGAGTATTCATTATGTCGATTCTTCTTCTTCTTCTTCTCTCTTCAAATGCGAGCTATGTAGCGAAGCTATGATAGCGATGAGCCGGTTCTTCTTGAACGTCGACGTAGAGCTCAAAACACGCGGATGGGCTAGATGGAGCTACCAAATCGCTCTGATACCATGTAAAGAATCAAGAGATTGATTCTATGCAGCGGAATAGATATGAATTGTGTGTGTATGAGAGAGAGAGTGTGTGTGAGAGAGAGAGAGACAAGGAGTAAGACACAGAGAATACGCAAGGTAAAAATATATTAACAAAGGAGAAGGACACAACATTCTACAAGGTGGGAGGAGGGTGCTTTATATAGTCACCCTCCCTCTTCATTAACTACAAGACTCATGGAGCATGGGGAATGTGAAAGCTCATAAGTTATGTGTCATAGAATATGATTCTATGACTCATACTAAATACTAGAATACAAAGTGTTGACATAATGGTGATTCTTGACCGTTGGAGTGTCTATTCACTCTCAAGGTGAGTTCACACACTAGACCAAGTTGAGCTTGATTCTCAACAGAGGGCCTAGTCAAGTTTAAGAGAGGGGTTGGTCTTAATGCAACCAAAAACGATGGAGGAACAGCTCCGTCAACCACTGTTTTTGGAACCCCAGAATTAGAAGCAATGACGGTATGATGCTTGGCCAGAAAAAATACTTTCCATGGGGACAAATGGTAGGGTACAATGTTAGTTTAATAAGAGACTAGAGGTTTTCAAAAGGAAAAGAAGGGAGGGTCTAGTTGGTAGTACTAGGTTTATTAGCAAGCTGGAAAAGGTGACATGTTTGATAGATAAGGTTGTTGATGGTTTAGCTAGGTTGAATGAAGAAGAGGGGGTCTGGTTTGGGTGGTTTGTAGGTGAGGGCGATGCACAAATTATCTGGGGCAGGTGCCCATCGTATCGTTTGTGGGGCAACCTAACTGCTTTGGCAGACAATGACTAGTGGTTGGCAGTGTTGGAAGGTAAGAAGTGGCAAGTAAACCCGGACCCAGGGAAGCTGGAATCTGATTGTAAGCTTTGGATAGTTGACAACAAGCTCGTATGTGAGTTGGATTGGGACCCACTAGAGGTGTGGTGGCAGAAACCAGGAACAGACAAAGTGCAACGGTTTTTCAAGTACACTACTAAGTTAGGAAGGCAAATCATTGGCTCCAAATCTATGGGTGCTACTCTACTTCGCAATAGTTGGAAGGATAAAGGCATTTCTGACGACTTGTTGAAGTCGTTTTGGAGGAGACTATGGGCATTCGATATGCTAGAAAAAATAAAGCTTTGGTTGTGGCGTCTTAGTCATAAAGCGGTACCAGTGGGGGAGTGGCTCAGGTGTCGTGGTGGTGAGGCTGGTTGCAAGATATGTGGACACCCTTTGGAATCAATTCCTCACTGTTTTTGGAATTGCGGAGAGGCTATTAACATTTGGGATAGAAGTCTCAGGATAGTGGCAACATGCAGAGTGAATGGGAGAGTGGTATGGGGGTCTGTACAAGGGCTGAAGTTAACAGGGGAAGGTTAGGCTAAAGAGTTAAACCCTCATGGTCATGGATTTATAGTGCAAGGTGGTAAGGTGTTTCAACGTGTTGGAGTTCGACTTGGCACTAACTTAGAATTTTTTGAAGAGATATGGATAATGGTGGCTTGTTTATCGGTCTGGCACATTTGGACCAGGCGTTGTAAGTTTGTTTTTCAACAGCAAAAGATCCCTAGCGGTGAGGTGTTGTTAAATATCTTGTTCGAGCTAGTATCTTGGTTGCAGGGCGGTACGACTCGATTAAGGGGGAATTTGATGCAGCTGAAAGAGCTCGGCCAAAGTTCCTACTGAAATGGGGTAGTTCTCCTATGGTGGGCAGATCATCATCAGGGCCTGAGTGGAACTACCAAGCACCCCGATGGTTGTTTCCCCCGATGGCTTCCATCAGTGCCCAGGTGCTATAACTATGTATAGATAGTACAAATTACTACGTTATAGGAGTTGTGGATACTTTTGTTGTAAATGAGGTGGGGAGTTAGCAAACAATTACATCATAGACCACCAAAAATTCAACAACACTCACTCTGGCCTTCTCACCAAAGTGGAAGAGATCCTAGGTTTGTTGTAGGGCCAAAGCTATACTGTTCTTATTTAGTAATCAAGATTCAACAAAAAAGACATGGTTTAGCATCACTCTTATTCATCTTTGAAATTATTGTATTGGACTATGTAGAAACATCTTCAAATTCTTGCATTGGAGCTAGCTACATGTTTATCTTTTGAGGGTACACATCATATATCTCATATGATATTACTATTGATTACTTGTTGCAATCAAATGAAGATGACGCTAACAATTGCATTTGTAATTCAATTGGACATCTTAGCTACAAGTATCTTCATGTCTATGTAAAGATTACTATGAATGAATATATATAGTGAAAGAGCTTTTGCTTGTATTGGCCTTGATAGTATACACCATATCCTTCGTTCACAATAGTTCAAGCCGAAGATATATTGGGATATGTAAGCCCAAGAAATTAAATCACAATAATTTTCATTCCATCAATACAAGTAATATACATTTTACTAACTTTGTAAGGTGAAGGATTGGCCTTTTGTACAAGGCATATGTCAAATATGTATTTGTTAATAGTTATCTTAAGGATGAGAATATCCTTGTAATTCTAGAGTTGAGGACCAAGAATTTGCTCATGTAAAATAGATATTAAATCTGCACTAACATCATTATAATGAGATTTTTGAGGCTTGAAGCATAGCCATTGGGTCCATTAAGCAAAGCTTATCAACCTCAGGAGATTCCTCACAAGCTAATGCAAACTCTAAGAGCATGGATTGTGCGACGTGAGGGGTTCCTTATAGATTATGAGTACAATACATGCACAAAATCAAGGCAACATTTTGTAAAGGGGATGAAAGGGAAGACAATTTGATCTCATAGGAAAAACACATATAGTTCTTGGATATGAAACAAATGTAGTCATGACCCATGTTACATTGTTGACAATATAAGAAAACCAAGGTATTTAATGACCAAGCTTGGCAAGTAAACCATGACGATGATTATGACAATGATGAGATAAGGGCAGTTTACAAGGGATGCAAACTACCCTTGTTCATGATACACATAAGATGGGGAAGCCCAAGAAAGTTGTATGCATTGGCTACTACACCTCATTTTCTAGAGCTTACAAGGACAAATATCTCACCTCATTGTATCCTAAGCATGCACTAGTTAGTTGGGTCACCTTTTATGAAGCTTGGACTGTTGTATGATTTACTTAAAAGTGTATCAGCAATGTTAGTTTATATGTTGTTTAATGGTTCCTTGTAATGTGTGCACTGTGTACATACGTTACAATTTGTGTGTTTTATAAAGCTCTAAGAAAAACATCATTCTCAATCAATCGGCCTTAACCTTATAAAGGTTCCTAAAGTAGAGACCCCTTTTAAAATGGCTAAGCTTTATGAAGGTTGGTAAAGTATGTGCTTGTTTTTAGTGTGGCGCATTTTCTTAGTTTGATGGCAATAAATTTGTTAAACACATAATGTAGGCAATGATTATACCATTCTATATTGAATGCTTGCTTAAATAGTATTCTTGGCACTATCATGACCTTTGCCCTACTAAGGTTAGTTTTGGATAATGTACATACTTGCCTACTTGGAAAATAGCAACATATGAACGAGCTAGTCTCTAATTTAGATAAGGCTCACTAGTTTGATTGTGAAGTTTCTACATGATTGAATTTTGGTATTCTTGTTTATATGTTATCCTTAGGGAAAGATGCATTTGTCCCATCTCTTCTTGTTATTCACATGAACCTATTCTACTAATGGTGACAAATGCCTTAAATCTACATTGATATCCCATTGGTGGATCTTTTCTTAGCGATCGAAATTTTCACTATACCTAAAAAGGTCTCACTTTATTAAGCATGTCACTTGTTCACACCCAGCGAGAAATTTTCACATAACAAAAGGAAACCAATGATGCACTTATTATAATTTACTCTATTATATATAGTTATTGTAAGTTTTGAGTCACATGTGTCCCATCCCATTCACAAAGGATGAAAAATAAATAATTCCTAGTTTAAGTCTCTCGAGTAGGTAAAGAGAAAAAGCACAACGATAAAATAAAATACACAATGACAAAAGTTTATTCAACTTGATATTAAATAATATTAAAAGAAATTGATTAATAGGAAAGTTTTATAAGTTGAATTATTTTCAAGATTACTACTGCCTTCCCATACCATATTTATTTTGCATGCTTTCATGTCTTCTATAGACTATGTTACATTGTCTTCATAAGTAAACTATTTACTAAGTTTAACTTAAATAACGAATTACAAATTATACTATAGACAAAATGCAAAACCCGAGAATCAAGACTTCACCTACCGGCATGTATATTGTTGGATGGTTCCCCTACTAATAATCACCTTTGTTTCATCATGTCACGTTGAACATAAGAGTGGGGGCAACATTAGTTATACAATAAATTCATACTTCTAAGCTTCCCAACCATATCTTTCCACAATGTTATTTCATTATGAAGCTAATTGTGGAAACTTCATTTTCATAATACATAGTGAGGCATCCTAACTTTAATTTTCATGGGAATAAACATGCACATAGCAATAATTTGTCTTGTCAAGAAAATTGAGATGCCTTCAACCAAGAATGTACACTCACAATCATAAACGATTCTTGTTAATAGTCAACCAATGTTGTTTTATTTAATTGATCATTGCTAAATATCGAGTGTCATTGCTCTATCATGGTCAAACAAATTTATAAACCATGCAAACCTTTAGTGTGAATAATAATTGACAATAATATAGCAAAAAAAATCATTGAATTTATGCAATAGATACATCGTATCGCATGTTCCATGGCTCTTGAATCCCATCCCCCCAATATTATGCATTGTGTGGCATAGATCTATGTTATGCAAGAATTTGAAGAACTATGTAAAGTATATTGTCTTTTACAAAGGAATTACAGCTACCCAAACCATGATAATGTATGAAAAGCAAGAAAATTGTTAAAGGGATAAAATACATAGTTTGAGGGAAGGAGATAGAGGAAAAAAATAGGAATGTTGAAAATGAAACCAAGAGTCACGAACAAAATTGGCACCTAGTGTCCTTTATATTGTATTAATCAAACCATTAGTTTTAAAGAATTGGCAAACCATTTTTGAGGAAGCAAAGAGGATAAAATGTATACTTGACCATCCTTCTACTTGAGGAAAGGGGTTAAACATTTTTCTCTTCAAAGTTCAAAAGTATCATTGTATAATGTTCTTGGAAAGCAAATGCAAATGAAAGGATTGGATAGTCGAGGAAGAGGTGATGTAAAATTCGCAATCGAAAAGAGCCCCACATCGCTTGTGTTCTTGTAGACATCCAACATAATGAGTTTTGTAGGTGAGGTAGTTGCTTTGCTTTAGGAATAACAATGTCCTTATATGCTTGAGTTTAGAAGTTGGTTCAAGGCATAACCTTACACGCAACATGCATCTACTCATTATTCAACATCAAGAGTTTTCAATGATGAGGTGCCATATCATATCTAACAAGGAATACATGTGAGTGCATGCCCCACAAAACTCAAGCTTGCTTGCCAAAACCTCATTTGTCCCACCATACCTAGCAATGAAATACTCAAATCACCAACAATGGAAAATTTTAAGCTTGTTGTAAGCAACAATGATGGAGCAATATTTCAATGTGCAGTTTCCCTTGAGTCTATCAATGTGAAGCAACGGGGACAATTTTCTGGATATAGAGAAAGAGGTTTACCTACCTTTTGAATGATCGAGTAACAAGCTATCTTATTTTTAGGTTGATATTGATATGTTGAAATACAAGATGTGATAAGGAATGTAGGACTATGGCAAGAAGGGGAAGAATAAATGTAGTGATGAGCAAAAAAGCAAGAGGGCATAGAAAATAATAAGGAAGATATTTTAGGGAGAGTGAGACTTAACGGAATGGAAGTGATTGTAGAGGTTGTAAGGGGGTGATAGATTCCTAGTGAAATTGATCAATATCACTCTCGTGCTAGCTCCTACATACGGACAAGTTGTTTTATTGAACGATTATTTCAAAAGGGACAACAATGCTAGGATTTGATCCTCCACAAGGCCGTGTGAGTTGTGACTATTGCTCTTAAGCAAAGTATGCACAAATGCTCAAGAATTGTCACCAAAAGCCAACGGCTATTGCATACTACGATAAAGATAGGTGAAAAGAACATGGATCATTTTTCACATTACAAGTTACAACGGTGATAAAAAAAATTGCAAAACTTTGAACTCAAGAGGATGACCATTCGTTCCATAAACTTATTCGATTATAAATGATAATATTCTATACATTAGTTAGTATGAACATTAATGTGTACATTTATGAAAAGTTACTATTGTTGTTGGTACATATCAAGAATAACTAGCAATATCATTAGTATTTGCTACAAGTAGTAAACATGTGTTAGGGTTTATAATTATTAGTAACGAAATACTTCAAAATGTCCATGAGTCTTTCTTTACTTCCCTAAATGTCCCCAAGTTTTCTTTATCCCTCGAGCCCCCCTTGATTTATTAGTAAACATGGAAAAACGGGACACATTAATCATATTATAACTTGAATAATAATGCATATAGTTGAAAATACATGAACAACTTGAGGATATGTTTGCACTTCCATGGTTCACCTAGGGTATTTCAAGAAATGATGAAAACTTAGGGACATTCTGGGGAACTAAAGAAAAACTTTATGAAATTCTGACTTATTATATTAGTAGTAGTAGTATGATTCGGTAGTTAATTGCTCCTCAAATAGTATTAATAGATAACAATAACAAAAGTTGGGAATGCTAGTCCAAAGGATGACTTTGGGACAAGTGTTGCTCATATGTCGACATAGCATAGTGGTGACAAACAAGTAGACAAGTCTGGTCTTATTATTATTAAGATATATGTATCTACATATATATTAATGCAACTAATTAGACAAATGTTTATTCGAAATAATGTCTTCTTTGATTAATTTATATAATATGAATTAATTAATATTTGTTCATCAACTTGTCTTATTAGAAAAGCCTAAACATCCTCTAATGGTTTCATCATATGCCATGTTAACGTGAGCCAAGTTGCTCAAATTGAATCCTAATTATTTCCTTGTAATGATTAAGCTTTAGAGGTTCAACTCGAATACCTCTTTGGATATCCCTGTTCTTCTTTGTGAGGACCAGAACACTCATTGGGAGGGTTTCTTATTTGGAGTCTTTCTTTTTATCTTGAGTTGCCTCTTGTAGAGTTTAACAACATTTTTTTCCACAACTCTTGGCAAAATCATGTGAAGATAGGAGACAATGATGCAATCGAAGTGTACATAGAAATGTACTATTATCCAACATGATTGCACAACTGACAATCAACATATTTCTAGCCATTTAGGCATCCTCTGCACATGACATATTATGCCATTCTAGATAGGTGTGGTGTGGCTCTTAGTTTTTGACAAATTGTTTTTTTTTCCTTGTTGTGTTTACCTCATAGTGTAAAAGGTACTATGTTAAAAAATGTGATTGAATTTGTGTTGCTATTAAATAATCTACAAGTGTGAAAAGGCCAAATGAAATGATACATCTCTCGTGTCTCTCTTTATGAAAAGAGTAACATGATGGATGGGAGCAAATTGGAAATTTTGTCACCAAGTCGATATCACGGTACAAACAAAGCCATCAACTCCACATGAGATCATTATGGCAAAGTCAGGGGCAATATGCATAGTAGTTGAACCTTTATTCTAAGCAATGACTATCATATAAAGAGCATGGCATAAACATCCTACGTGCATTTGGCAACAACCAAGCATAAACAATGTTGCTATTTTTAAGTGAGCAGTTGGTTAGGCTTGCATGACTTGCACATAGACAAACTACCACCCCCCTCCTTTGATTATTGTCTGGATTGGCCCTCCATGAGGCATAAAAAATTGGAAGTGAATTAGGTGATACAAATTATCATTACCAAGACTAAATATTGGATGATAGTGGTTAAACCCTCCACACTTTGCACACACCTTCTTCAATCGTGTCCTTATTAAAGTCATTCACCTTGGAGACACGCCTTATGTGTGGACTACCTGCAACGCTTGAAAATACAAACCTCTCCATTCAACTCAAAATAGAGACCCATAGATGGGATGAAGTGATGATTGACAATAGAAGGGTATGCCAATCTATGTTAGAGGGAAGTAGAGTTAGAAGAACAATATGTGTGTGAATAAATTGTATGATATGATATGATATTGGAGGCAAATGGCGATTTGTTTTGAGATGGGTTTGGGCCATTGTAGGATGTCATGGAGTTCAAGGTCTAAATAGCACTTTGGATAACTACAAGCCACACAACACACCTGGGCATAAATAGGTACAAGGGATGCAAATGAAGCTCACCTAAGGGGATCCATCACTTTAGATAGAACGAAAGAGGTTAGGAGATAAATGTTGGGATAAAGCACCAAGCTCCTTTCTTAGCATGGGCTCCTACATGTGTTGAGGAAAGTGGCACATTGGAGATGCCCAATACCATATAGACAGTAGAATGAGGTGCTCTACTCTCCACAAAGAGGTACGAGGCACCACTGAGAGGCATCGGTGGCTTGAGTCAGGACTCCGAAACCAAAATGACGAGTATCGAGGTAACGCATCACAACGGGGGAGCCTCTTGGATTGTTTTTTGACTGGCCTAACATTTTTAAATAGCTTCTCGAGCGAGCAAACTACCTGTGTAAACATGCATGAGTGTCTACCTAAATTCTCCGATACATTTCTTGAGCGAGCGAGCGAGCAACACACATAAGCCGAGGACCAACAAGATACAGAAGATGGGTCATGGTGACATTGGCAAGATGGAGGGAGGGAGGGAGGGAGGGAGGAAGGCCCTTCTCTCACGATGGGACGACTCCTCCGTCCGCCTATCGGTCCGGTCCATCTAGGGAGAGGCCTTCCCTTCTATATGATAATATAATATATATATATATATATATATATGGAGCCCACAGCCACTCGTTAAATATCCCCCCCTCCCCAGCCCCCCTAGGCTGGGCCCTTCTCCCTAGCCTATCTAATTCTATCTCATCTCATCTCTCATTAAGGTAGCTAATATACATACAATGATACTGATACACACACATAGCTCCCCCCCCCCCCCCCCTGATTTTCCGTTTCCTTTCTCTTTATCTCTAACTCTAGCTCACTCTGTGTACCTCTCTCTCTCTCTCCCTGACTCTGCTCTCCATCTCACCCCCCAAATTTCCTGCCTATCTCTCTCATTCTCTACACACACACACACACACACACACCCCTCGCACACTCTGTCAGTCTATCTATCACTTCCCTCATCTCCCTCTCTGTCTCTCTCTCTCTTGTCCATCCATCATTCCTCTCTCTCTTCTATGATTTCCCCTGTTTTCTCTCTCTTTATGATTTTCCCCACCCATCAACCAAACAAACCCATACATACATACATACTACTACTAATAATATCACACATGCATATGATACATACTATTCATTCATGCCTTCTCTCTCTCTCTCTCTCTCTCTCTCTCTCAACACACCCACATCTCTCTCTCTCTTTTTGTTGGTAAATCTCTCCTTTCTTTCTCTGTCTCTCTCTTCATATGTATTCTATGTTTAGATGAAGATGGAAAAGGAAAAAAACAGGTAGGAAGGACTCCATCCCTCTCTCTCTCTCTCTCTCTCTCTCTCTCTCTAGCACGCCATCATCTGCAAATCTTCTCTGACACTAACAGCCCCCCCCCCCCCCTCTCTCTCTCTCTCTCTCTCTACCTACATTCACGAATCACAATCACATACTATTCTCTATGTACAGTATGTATGTGTGTGTGTAGAGAGAGAGAGAGAGAGAGAGAGAGAGAGAGAGGCGTAAAACCCCTTCAGATCTTCTCTCCCCTCATTGTTTGACCCATCATAATTACACACACACACACAATCGCGTATATCCCCTCGGCCTCTCTCTCTCTCTCTCTTCTCTCTCTTCTCTCTCTCTCTCTCTTCTCTGTCTCTGTCTCTCTCTTCTCTGTGCTCAGTGCGTCCCCTTGCCTTCTTCAACGCGCATGCAGAGAAAACTTATCACACCATCTCTTCTCCTTCTTCTTATTCACTTCCCACTTCCCACCTTCTGTCTCTGTCTCTGTCTCTGTCTCTGTCTCTGTGTTTCTGCTCCTCTTCCCCAACCTCCCCTGCTTTCTTGGCTATGGCGAGTGTCCAGGCCCCCAACCACACCTCTCTCCCTCATTTCTTGAATAGGTAAGTAAAGAAAATCTCCTTGTTTTCCTTTTTCTTCTTCTTCTAAAGACCTCTTACTTGTCTCTCTAATCCCACCTTTGGTTATCATCTCGGTTTGATCGATCCATCGTCTCATTTCTCTCGCTATCATCAATTGTTTTCTTGTGTGTGTGTGTGTGTGTGTGTGTGTGTGTGTGTGTGTGTGTTCAGAATCTGCTGTTTCGATCAGAGCACCGTCATGCTTCCCAACGAAGAATTGCGATACTCTCCTCTACCAATCAAAGCTCCTAATAATGGTAAGAGCTCCTAATACATACCATATTCCTGCTGTATACCTGCTTCTTTTGTCACTGGAGGAGAAGAACATGACCATCTGAGATGTGATGGAGTTAAAAAAAAAACAAAACAAAACCAATTCATTCTTGAAAAGATTAGATTGGATGGGATTATCTCTCATGAAGAATAACATTAATCCTTGAAATTGGATTGCAACTAATGAGAAAATTTGGCCATAACATTATGTTGCTAATCCAGGTGTGATGCAGCAGCAGAAACAAAGACAATCTGTCGATGTATTTAATGAGATGGGTCTTAAGGACTCTATTATACATGAACAATCTCAACACATCTTGTCAGAGGGATTCAACATGAACATGGGCAACAAGAGAATGAGAACACTGGAACACAATTCATGTGATCAAGAGGAAGCATTCATAAGAATGCCACCTTTCTTTATGGATCTGCCGCCCCCGCACCTGTTCACATCAGGAAGGCCGCCTCCTGTTGTTTCGACCGGACTCCGCCTCTCCACCAATGTGAGCCTTGATGATTCTAGGCCTTGTTCAACCTCTTCTAATTCACATTTACCCTCCTCCACTTTCCGGCAAATTCTGGATACAGTACCTTTCTCTCGCCAAATGCAAGCCCACTTGGCTGAACAAAGAGGAGAACTCCATTGCCTCATCGATTCTCAGGTACCTTACCAAACGTATTATAATGCCATCCGATCCCCATTCCAAAATAAGTCACATGAATGTTAGGGTTATGTACAGAGATTATATAATCATGTCAACATGCATTGTCTATCTTATATTTAAGAGGATGTAGCACACAAAAGTGTCATACAAAGGAGCTTTTTTTTGTGGAGATTATATACAATGTGGGGATAAGATCATTTGTAGAGACTATATACAATGTGGGAATAAGATCATTTGTGGAGATTATATACAATGTGGGGATAAGATCATTTGTAGAGGCTATATACAATGTGGGAATAAGATCATTTGTAGAAATTATCTACAATGTGGGGATAAGATCACTTGTAGAGACTATATACAATGTGGGAATAAGATCATTTGTAGAGATTATATACAATGTGGGAATCAGTAGTGTGAATATGCATGACTTCTTTGTGTGTAGATGCCAAACAGCTATGTATCATGATGATTCGATTTCTAGATCAAGCGTATGTCAAGTATCTTGATCCACAAAAACTAAGTTTCTTCTTCATTTTCTGTTCCATCCCCCTTCATGAAAAATTTAGGCTGAGAGGATGAAACAGGCCCTTGAGGAGAACCTACAATTGCACACAAGAGGTTTGATAGCGACGATCGAAGGGAATATGTCAAAGAGGCTTAAAGCGAAAGACGAGGAGCTCGAGAAGGCTCATAGGAAGTCTCTTCAACTGGAAGAGAGGCTAAAACAGCTCACAGTAGAGGCACAGTTGTGGAGGAACTTAGCCAAAAACAACGAACTAATGGCCGTAAACCTCCGGCAGAGTCTAGAGCAAGTCGTGGTGCAAGCGAGAAATCAACAGAAGAATTGTCATATGTACCACCCAAATCATATTAGCAGGGAAGAAGGGTGTGGAGAGAGCAGTGAAGTAGACGATGCCGAATCATGCCAAGTCTTTGGTGATCATTGTCCCCCCGTTAACCTCATTGGCTCGGACAAAGAGCTCCTGGAGAAGAGGAAATGCAAGGTTTGTCGGGTGAACGAAGTGTGTATGCTTCTTCTACCGTGTCGGCATCTTTGTCTGTGCCGAGACTGCGAACGCCCCATTGATGCTTGCCCATCATGTGGCACCACCAAGAATGCCAGTGTGCAAGTGTACGTGGCATGACCCAACCACATGGTAATGGCAAACCCTATTTCTTCTTCCTTCCTCTTCTTTCGTGAGATTTCAATGGGAACCCGATCGATCGATCCACCACACGTGTGTGTGCATTTGTATCGATGCTTCGAAACTTGTGTTAAGAAAACATCTGAAGATGACAACATGTGGGGGTGCATCTATCACTCGCATCGCCTATTGCCCATCAAATGAAGCTTTGTAGTTATGCTCGTAGAGGAGAAGGTTAAACAATGCCTTGCGATTATGCAAATGCAAAGATTAGCATGCTGTATATTTTTTTTGCCTATTTGATGATGAAGATGATGGTGGTTTTGGATGAGTGGAATGCAAATGCATATTTCACTATCCATCATGTCAGCTAATATATACATATTATGTGTTTTTTGTCTAGGGTATTTTGACTAAACCAACCCCCCAATTGAAGCTCTTCTCATTCAAAAGCCTTAACCACAAAATGCACCAACAAAATGCACGATTTATCATCCACTCATCATAAACCACACTTTATGGATCGAAATCAATGTGACAAAGCTTGCTTTATGAAAGAGTATATCGAGCTGCAATGTGTTAATGTGAGGATTGACTTGTTAATGATAATTGTGCTTCAGAAGTCTTGTTCTCGTAAACATTTGGTGAATTTAGAACTATAATATTAGGCCTAGTTAAAAGTGTGACCCAGATATGATCATTTTCCCTTTACTGCGGTGATATAGAGACTTGACTCTTTGAAATGAGTAATTATGTCTCTCATTCGTACAATAGGGTTGTACCATACTATCATAATGTCTTGGTGCATGCTTGTGTTTATATGTGATACAATTGAATAGTGTTTTGCAACATTGACTAGTTACATGATTTTAATAGCCTCACTTTGCTTTCTCATTCCCAATTGAAACCTACCATCACCTTTAGGCTTGATGAGTGTACATATAACGGGAATTGATTTCACAATAAAGCAAATTCATGAAATCCATTATACATCTCCGAGTCTTCAAATTGGCTACATGTAAATCACTTGCAATATCAAGATTTAGGGTTTAGCTCAAGTAAACTCATAGACCCCCCTCCCTTATCTAGTAAGGGAGTTGGTGAAAAAAACGACAAAGATACTAGATAAGTGAGTTGGTGGAACAAAGATAAAGATAGAGGTTCAAAATGCCAAAATTTATTACTATCTTTCATCTTGACAACCTTGCTCTTCAGTAACTTTTGTCGTTGTGCCCCAAAATAATGTTTGCCATCCATAGATACACAAGAACACACTATTTTGCACCAACCACACAATGCATGATTCTCTTTGTCAAATTTATTGCAATATATATATATATATATACACACACACATATATATATATACATATAGTTACTTTACTTTGCCTATCATTTCTTGATGCAAAAATGAATGTGCAAATTTGGAGTTGTTTCTCTTTTGTTTTTTTTAAAATTTCCACTATGCTATACAAATGTCTTTATAAAAAATAATAATGTTATTTCATGGTATAATAAGAGTTGTCCATACTCTAAATGTGGTTATTTCCATATTTGTTATAGCTATTGTAACAAATATCGATAGTTTTAAGACGAACCATGGGAATGCTCGATTAATGATGATGAGTTTTTGAGTGAATGCAAATTATGCCACACTGTGGTCAAAATGTTGGCATTATTTTTCCTATACTAGTGATTTCTATTACATGTATGAAACCTCAAGTTGGGGGGGAACCGTTGAAAAAAACTAATGTACAAAGCTATGCTCAAAAGCATTGAAAGAAATTATAAAAATTGTCGAAGGAAATATCATGGAGCAAAAGAAAATCATGTAATGATTGCCTAAGAGAATGCTCAAAGAAGGAGATCTAGAGTGGTTTGATTGAAGAGCATGTGGTTTACGTGATATCCATATAGTCCATAATCCCAAAATGTACCCATTCAAAAAATTAGATCTACTATGAGGCAATTGTCTCTAGGAATGAGATCAAATAACCAAAAGTTCTTTCCAAAATGAAGTCTTACAAAGCAACCCAGAGATGTTCTATTGCACTTTCCAAGAAGTGGTTTGTGGCAATTCTAGTGATTTTGAACTGATTCCCCATTTACTATGCCCTTGTGTCTTTGTTGCAGATTTACCCCGATTGGTAAAATCCTAGGTAAGTCGCCATAAGAATAAGCATAGTGCGTCGATGTATGTGAACATTGTCAAAAATAGAATCACATCTCGTTTTCCATATTATCCAAAGAGCCAACAACGTAATAGTACG
This sequence comes from Azolla caroliniana, assembly GCF_043228905.1. Lineage (NCBI taxonomy): Eukaryota > Viridiplantae > Streptophyta > Polypodiopsida > Salviniales > Salviniaceae > Azolla > Azolla caroliniana. Next base: position 11,147,356 of record NW_028230449.1, on the reverse strand, counting down.
CCAAATAACCAGACTTTTTATTTTGAATTGATAAATGGAATAAGGAAATGGGGTCAAAGAGAGGTGTCCACACTATGTGGTCACCATGATGATCTGCAGGGTTCGGGTGATGTTCTGTGGCAAAGGCAAGTGGCCTTTAAGAACCGATGGCAAGGACTTCACTTATTTTCAGATACAAATTCTAGTTTGAACAGGAATTATGACATACCTTCTTTTATGTTGCATAGCTGATGTTTATTGCTTTACTTGTTTCATATATGACAACTATCCTTTGTATCACGATAGAAATGACATGAAATGTCTCCTTTTTTTTTCCAAAAAAGAAATGCCTCCTGTTTTCTTCATGTATAATTTTGAAGTAATATACTAAGGTGAATCTTGCAAAAGAAAGAAAAAATGTCGCCATAAGAATAAGAATTCTTCTTTAATGGCGAAGCAAAGAGCTAAATTCTTGCTAAAAACCTTTTTCACCAATAGTGGATACTTGGTTCTATTGTTGTTTTATCCATGGAGCAAGAAGAATCGGTCGATATACTTTGTTGGCTTTAATTTGATTCATTGGTAGAGGTATGAAACCAATAACCACCTTTCAATTGTGTGCATGATTTTGTCTTTTGAGGTGGAAAAGACACCAGATTATGGGTCCAATCCACTATTCTATCCCAAATTTCTCCAAATTTCTTTTTTAGATTGATGCAATTTATGATTATTTGCTCCCACATTGAACTAGATCAAATGACCTCAATATGTCATTGAATCAATAACTTCATGACCACCTTTTTTTATAAATAAAACATGTCTTTTTGGGTTCTTGAACCATTAGTGTAGAAGTGAAAAAATGACTCTAGTGAACACTCTCCAATTTAATTGAATTTAGAGATCTTGATTCTTGATCCCATTTTATTCCATTGTATGTGTTGTGCGTCTTTCTTCCAATTTTGGATCAAATTTGTGGCAAATGGTATCGTAGAATAATGTCACCATACTTGTCAAATACTATATTCCAAAGGGCAAGTGGTCCAAGATCCAAATTAGTTTGATTTCTTGCATTTGTGCATTTGCCAAAAACATTTTTGTCCGAGTTTGGGTTTCTTTTCCAAATTAATGAGCATTTTGGCTTTCTTGGCAAATCAAGCCTCCCAACAACTTTGTTGTGCAAGGTTTCTTGTGTGACAACAATCTTAAACCTTTACCTAAATTGTTTCCCTTCTAAAACTCCTTTACAATAATTTGCATGAAGTTTTAAAGCTACTTTTAAGAACAATTGATTGAAGGTAGGTAGAATTGCATATATGGTAAGAGAACTGATTGGTCTACTCTTACTTAATCTTAAATGAAGTAGTCATGTTGCAAATTTCAAGTTGCTTAATTTTTTTCTTCCTTATGCAATAATCATTCACCTTTAGGCTTATTTGTGATTTTCCAACATGGTGGACATTGGATACCATAAGAGCGTTACAATTTAATTTAGGTGATGATTTCTACTAGCCATAACTAATTGTCCCATGAATACATATTAAGAGGTAGTAACTTAGATTTTCTAAAGTCAACTTTTAACCTTCAATGATATATACCTTTAAAGCGTCCATAATAGTGGGCATGTTGTGTGGATCATTACAAGACATACACAATATAACAATAATGTAGTCTTGAAATTGAGAAATATTCACCATCGAACATATGTAGACCTTGGAAAAAACCAACATGAACCAATTTGTCCTTGTGTAGAAGAAAGTGGATTTGTAACATGATGTAGATCTTTCTTGGTATTCCAAATGACCTTTGAGATTTTCCATCCCTATCCCAATCTTTCCATCATTGACTCTTGTCTCATTTATTTGTATAATGATCATGAAGATGTTAGATATCCGTTAAGAATACATGATGTTGATCTTTCTTGGTATGGCTAGTAGATGACCTTTGAGATTTTCGATCCCAATCCCAATCTTTTAAGTATTGACTAAAACGCTTTTTCTATTTCAACTTGTTGATAAGTATATCTTGTTCTGACTAGAGGCTCATTGATTCTTATTTTGCTAATATTTTGTCCACTAGGTCGTAAATTACTGATGTAAGCATAATGAACCTCCAATCGACATATGTCTCACATAACTTTCTTTATGGAAAAAGTGTAATTGTACTTTCCAAGAAAATAACAGGCTCCATGCCTACCATAATTTGTTTATCATGTACATTAAGAAATCTTTTAGCACATCGTAAACATTCAACCATAAATTCTACTATGATCTCATCCCATACCTAGGATTTCCATTTCCTTAAGACCTTTCAATAAATCTCCTTTTGTGAAGAGTAATTCTAGCTTATTTGTTTCTACTTGGTCAAAGATGGACATGATATGTAAAAGAGGATTTTTTGGGGCACCTAAAAGCTCTGAAGCTCACATAAAATCATCCCAAAGATTCTTGAGAAACAATACTCACATTCAAAAGCAAGTTGTTGTTGATCATGAGTATGAATTCCATCCTTAGTTTTTATGCATGTGATTGTTTCTTTCTCTAGAACTATGTAATTTTTTAAAGAATTCTTTAGAGGAGCATTGTTTACCTCATAGTGATAATGACGACTGTGCATAAATCACTTTTGCAACTTCTGCAAATCATGATATAATTGCTTGTATTCTATATACCAAATAGCATCAAGCAACATCTCTATCCATCTCCATCGGAGCATAGGGCAGATGAATTGCATTTAGAACCTTCGATTTGAGCATCTCATGTTTGAGATAGTTGTTATTCACTATCAACAACCCATTCATATATAAAAGAACATCCTCATATTGAATGCAAAATGGCAAACATATCAATATTGGTGCATGATCCTAAGATTACAACAATATGCTAAATATTGAGTAGAGTTGATTATGTATCATCCATCAAGCTAGATATACTAGCAAGTGATGAAGAGAGATAAAAACAAATAGAGAAGAGAAGCGGAAGAGAAAAGAATACTAGAATATACTATTATGAAAACAATACCAATTCCTTAAGACTCTATCTAAATACAACAACACCAAACCATCAATATCATCACTATTTCTTCCCCATCATCTCTATTCATCATCACTATTTCTTCCCCTTTTGCTAAAACTCTTCTTAAGTCCCTTCTTCTAAATTAAATCTTTCTTCTCTTCTCTTCCCTCCAAATCTCTAAGCATTCCCTCATATTCATAGGTTTTTGGATGCGTTCTTGATAGGCTATTGTTGCTTTCCAATGGATATAATTGGGTTTATGTGAGACGTTCAAGATTTTTATAATCTGTCCTATATATATACTTAGTTATCCTCTTTTAACATCAACCTACTTTTTTGATCATTATGTTATAATATAGCCTCAAATAGAAATTGAACCCGTGACCTTATTGTACAAGGGTCAAGGTCTTAACAATAAGATAACTATTATAATACATAAAATTTTTCATTTGTTATTTCATTCCGAAAAATTCATGAATATTCTAGAATACTCTGGAACATTCTAGAAACTTCAAGAATACTCTAGAAACTACCAAAAACTTCAGGAATACTCTTGAAAACCTTATAAATAGAGGCACATTGTACTATTCACAACAAATTCGGTTCAACGCCAATCGTAAGCCACTTGGCTACTCCTATCCTTGTACTCCCCTTCATATAATATACTTCTTGTTATCGTACTTCTCTCTCTCTCTCTCTCCCCCTCCCTCCCTCTCTCTCGTGATTCTCTCACAGTCTCTCTCTCCTCTCTATATCTAGTACTAATCTTGACAATAGTCAACACGTTCGCGTTCACAAGTGGAAGGATCGCGCATTCAACTTGTAGAATCTTCTTGAAAATATCCAAATATACCCTCTCTACAAAAATTGAATGCACTAGTATCACATGTTCCACAACTAAATTAGAATTTGCAAATATAAAAATACATGATAAGTCTCCAAATGGAGAACATTAGAAATTCAAATAAATTTGGATGTGTTGATAAGTTTTTTTTTTTCCAAAACAATACTGCTTCGCATTAGTTAGCAAACAAAATTACATCATAGAACTCTCAAAATTCCTCTCAACAGCCCTCACTCTGGCCTTCCCACCAAAACGGACATAGTCCCCACCTCATTTTCAACAAACGTATCCAAACAACTCCAATAACCTAGTTATTTGTACCATAACTATACAAATTTACAGCACCTAGACGCTGTTGGAAACTATTGGGGGAAACAGCCATCGGGGTGCTTGGTAGTGCCATCGAGGCCCTGATGATGAGTTGCCGACCATAGGAGAATTACCCCATTTCAACAAGAACTTTGATCGAGATCTTTCAGCTGCATCAGATTCCCCCTTAAAGTTAATGTAGGCATAATAAAGTTCAACAATGGCTCAATATCTCCCTAATGTGCGACATGGAAAACACTCAATTAAAGACTTATATTATTTTGGTAAGTTTTACAAAAATATGAGGTGTACTTGTAACCATACTAATAAAATGAGTTGTAACCATGTGTTGATAAGTTAATGTAGGCATAATAAAGTTCAACAATGGCTCAATATCTCCCTAATGTGCGACATGGAAAACACTCAGTTAAAGACTTATATTATTTTGGTAAGTTTTACAAAAATATGAGGTGTACTTGTAACCATACCAATAAAATGAGTTATAATTTATACTTTGACCCATTCTGTATGTATATAATTGTGGACAATGTAGGATACCGAACTTTAGGATAATGTGATTGGAATAACAAACTTATTAAGGTATTTAATACTTATATTTAAAGTTGATCTAATCTATTCCTTAGTTTGTTCGCATGGGATCAAAACATATGTATATAATTGTGGACAATGTAAGACAATGAACTTTAGGATAATGTGATGGAAATAACAAACCTATTAAGGCTTTCAATACTTGTATTTAAAATTGATCTAATCTATTCCTTAGGTGATTCACACGGGATCAAACTCCGAACGGTAACGCTAGTGGAACTACAACCGTATAAAAACATGCAGATAACGCTAGTGGAACCATTATCAACACACTACACAATCTAAGCAACAATGGAAGAGAAACATAATAGTTTAGCAATAGAAGACAAAGGTCCATAATATATGGACTGGTATATATTAGACACGGAATGACAATCTTGACAATTGATCGCAAATAACAACATGGATAGTCATGGCAACAATTCTACGAGCATGTTATGTTAAGGTAAAGTTTGACCGAAATAAGCCTTAATGTAAACTAATTCATGCTTCTCCATATTGGTAGTCAGCAATACACGCGGTGAAACCAATGTCATAAGTCAACAAACCAAGTATATAGAAATAAAATTGAAACATATAGAAGAATATAAAGAATGGAATACACCAAGTAGAACCCAAAATTTATATTAGTAATGTGAATTCCAAACAATACATTTCGTCAACAAAAGAGTCTATTACATAACAATCAAATCGTCAATGTCATTTTCTTCTTCATCTCTTATAAAAGTCTCTTCGGCTATACGTGCATTGTCTTCCCCTGTTAGCCGAGCCAACGTAATATCTTCTATAAGATCATCATCAAGCTCTATTAGCTCCCTCAGTTCCCCGGCTAACGGAGGAATAGGCTCTCGCGAAACAGGTTGAAACCTTTCAGTATCAACGAGGTTCTTTGCACCGACCTCCTCGTCCTGGTTTGGGCACTCCCACAAAGCCTTAATCCTCATGTTTATAAATATAACTTGCTTCTCGTCCTTCTCCAATGCAACCGTGTTTCTGAAGAGCTTCAATGCACATGTAGACGTTGTCCCTATGAAGAAAGCAACAAGAAGAATTGGTTTTCAAACAAAAAGAATCAATACTGGTTATCTCAAGATCGTTAACCTAGTTCGAGGCATACCTATGCCAGAAAAAAGGTCTAATATCCAATCTCCTTCTACAGAAAAATCTCAATCAAGTGCATCATAAGTCGTTGAGGTTTTTGGTATGGGTTGACAAGTCCCCATTCTATCGTGGTGACATGTCGCAATTTCCGTGTCACTGCTGGATATACCAACATATTTGAACCTCCGACTTCATTAGAATGCTCCTTGATTCTTTGTTTCTTTATTTCATCGAAGTAGCCAACCGTAATGTATTCAATGGCATTTACGAACCGAAAGGTTGGCCCTCTATTGACATTGGTTTTTATCCTATAACAAATATTGCATTGAGTTAAGAATAGACTGAACAATATTAAGAAAGGCAATATAGTGAATGAGACTTATAAATAATCCTTACCATGAAAGGTTCTCGATGCCATGGCAATGAGATCTCAAAGCTTGAGCTACCGAGTACCCTTGGTCCATACTATGAAAGACAACTATCCTCCACAAGGATGCAATCGTTAGCTCATCAAAATCCTTGACCATCTTCTCTAATTGTTTGAACCTAAAAGGTTCATCGTCGTATGATGACCCTGCCATTTGAAATCCGTATGGAATATCAGCAATCATTAGCGTATATTCCTTCTTTGGCACTTTTTGGATCATGTCAACGTCATCGCCGCAAATCACGTTGTAGTAAAGATCTCTAGTAATGTCCTTTTTGTGGCTAATTTTTTTGAAGGAGCCATCTTCCTCAATTTCGTACGCCTTGACTAAGTGACAATCCTTTTCTTTTCTAGCTCTCTCGTGATGTGCAAGGAAGGATGTCGGGAAATCATGTATATCCTTCACTTCTCCTTGTTTCTTGCCACGACACGGTTTCTAATAGAAGCAATAAGACATCAAGTATTATTACACAACCTCTACATATGAGGAAAACTTAATGAAAAACAGCAATACTAACCCAATCCTTGAATGCAATAAAATACTCGGATAACGCCTTATATGAAGATGTTAGAGGATAATCCTCGATCACTTGTTCCGAAGTTATACATCCAAGTTGTTTCATCATAACTTCTTGGATCTTCATGTACACCTTATGACTGTGAAATTAGAAAACGAGATTAGAACTTTCAATTGAACCATATTGAATTCAATATCACTATTTGAAAGACTTATTGAACTCAGTGACCATTTCTGCAAGGCTTAATTCTTTCGCCACAACCCTTGACAAAACAGACACAAGAAGCTGCTCGTCCTTAATACCTTGCATCGCTCTCCACAGAGACAGCTTCATGTTGTCAGTCGCTTCTTCAATTGTCAAATCAATTTTCTTGGCCGCTTGTGACTTTAATTCTAGTTGAGGGTCTACCCTACATTTCTTTTGTCGTTGACCCTTGACCTCCTTATTCTCCCACATCTCTAAAGGTAAGTTGAAACCAGGACTCATATTTTCGAAGACCATCCGACTTAACATTATCATCCACCACAATGCCGACCTCATGAAGGCATTAACGTCGTAGGTTGGGGTGCAGCTTCACACCAAACTTTTGTTTGATGTCGAGGTATTCATGGTGGAAGAACCTTATCCGTTCAATAGATGCCATTTTTTGCCTATAGTCGTTGTCGTTGTTGTGGTCCCATGCCAAAAGCTTTGCCTCTTCAGTTGTGAGGCCCAAGTATATTTTGCACTCGGCATACTTGAAGAAGAAAGTCGTTGGGTGCTCTCTAACAAGTTGTCGGCGTGCTTTAGCTGAATGTGATCCACCAATTACAAAGTAATTGTATTGATCATGCTTTCTCATGTTGAAGTCCTTAGTTGTGGAACATTCTTCGGGATCTACCTACCATCACAATGAAAGGCATAACTGTAGCATGCTGATTTATTTTCCTTTTTTTCTTGAGATTCTAGACATGCATTCGGTGTGGCTCTCTGATCTCAGTGGTCTTCGTCCTGTTTTTACATCTACTAGGGGCCAATGGATGTGTGTTATAGGCAAATTAAACACTTGCCCATTTCTCACCAGTTTGCGCTGCATTAACTCTCTCCGTATCTTATTCTACTTAGATGACAACACACCAGATGCCAACTCAGCACCTGGCGTCCCCCTAGTGTCCTCATCTTCCGTTGAGCTTGATGAGTCAGAGTCCAACATTTTAGTGGTCTTCTTTTTTGCTGGTCTTGATTGCACTTTAAATGCCCTTTTTGGGGCCTTCACCGGGGAGGGAAAGTGCTCCCTTAGAGTTACATGGCCTTGTATATAAGGCCTCAAGGTGATAATAAGATTTTGTGAGCTTTGTAGATCTTTTTTAAAAGATTCTGGCCCACAAGATTCCTTCACTAGTCGATCTTCAGAAAGGTACACTTTACGTACCCCCTTTGAGCACTCTATAATTACAAGAATGTTGGCCGAATCTAAATCTTCGTAGTCAAATCGTAAAATATAGCCATACATAAATGCAATGTCTTTTTCAAGTTGACCATCGCCCTTCTTTTTTGCCGTATACAACACGACTTTTTTCTTGGAGTCGACGTACTGCATACACCATTCCTTGTCCGTTAGATCACAGTCAGGAAGGTCCTCACCACCAGTAGCAGCTAACATTTCCTTTTGGCTAATTCTGTTTGATGGTTGAGATTTTGTTTCCTCGTTGAAGAGAAGTTTTTTTCCTCTCTTCATGTTCTGAGGAACTATTTGTTTCTAGGTCCGACAAGTTCTCAAACGACCTATTTAAGAAAGGACGTGCGAAAATATAGGTTAGTTGGTTCCCTAGATTAAGGTTACCTATTAAAATATACATAAGCAGACCAAGACAAAAACTAGCAAGCGATTTGTGCTAAACTCTAAATATCAATCATAGTTTCTATGAGCAGGATAGACCTTTATTGTGAATTTAAATTTAGTAAGGGCTATTCAACTTCGAAAATTATATATCTTAATAATTTTACAAGGATATGTATCATATTGGAGGGTAGGTATGGTTTATATTGATTCCATATCCCATATTGTTGAGAATTTTAATACGATAGGTTTGAATTTGGAATCATAAAGGTAATTCGTGTGTTATTTTCTATTATTTTAAGCTATTATAGGTCATAGAACCTGTTTCAATAAGGGCGCTAAATGTTACAAAATGTAGCAAATGTCACTAAAAATGTCTGAATTGGACATAAAATTGGTATCTTTTCACACATATATCATTAAGTTCCCCCATAGACACAATCTTCCTTTTAAAAAAGAGGGTTTTATACAAGAACTCGATATAGGGTATCGAGTTCTTGTATAAAACACTCTTATTAAACAGAAACTCGATACAACGTATCGAGTTCCTGTTTAAAGTGGGGGATTTAAATAGTAACTCGATACGGCGTATCGAGCTATTATAGGTCATAGAACCTGTTTCAATAAGGGCGCTAAATGTTACAAAATGTAGCAAATGTCACTAAAAATGTCTGAATTGGACATAAAATTGGTATCTTTTCACACATATATCATTAAGTTCCCCCATAGACACAATCTTCCTTTTAAAAAAGAGGGTTTTATACAAGAACTCGATATAGGGTATCGAGTTCTTGTATAAAACACTCTTATTAAACAGGGACTCGATACGCCGTATCGAGTTACTGTATAAAACACCCACATTAAACAGGAACTCGATATGGCATATCGAGTTCCTGTATAAAGTGGGGGATTTAAACAGGAACTCGATACACCGTATCGAGTTCATGTTTAATAAGAGTGTTTTATACAAGAACTCGATACCCTGTATCAAGTTCTTGAGTGCTAAAACCATATTTACAAAAAAGGCCAGTACAGCCAGGTGCTTACTTGGAATCTTGGCGCTCACTCTTCTTAGAAGACATGATTCTCGTCGTCGATGCTAATGGGGAGATGACGATTGGTGCTCTAGGCTATGTGCGCTCGTGTGTTCTGTTCTGCGTGAGTGATTGCGAAATGAGGGGGTCTTCCTATTTATAGGGATTGACCACTGTGGTTAAAGTAACCACAATTACTTTAACCATGGTTGGTAAGCTTAAGGTTAGTTAGTTAGACCTAAGAGAGAGTTTCTTTGACTTTAGGACACTTTTTTCTTAGACCTTAGTACACTTTATTTAGTACATAATCTTGAATGTACCAATGACTCTCTAATGGGTTTTAATTAAATGATGTTTATGAATGAATCAAATGATTAAATACTCAAACTCACATATTAATCTTGACAATAATTGTCTTTTTCTCTCTTTTCTATCTCTAATACTAATCCTCTCTGTCTCTGGTACTACTCCTGACAGTTTGAACCGAATTTTATCCTCTTATCATTCCTTCCTCTTGACTCTAATGGTGAATGTTAGTGCACACGAATACCAATTTGTCTTTTCAGAGCTTCAGTGCTTGAAAGAAAAGTTCGTAGCACTAGAACAAGAAAATCAACGTTTGTTGGGGGATCTTCAACAAATCACCATAGAAAAGCAACAAATGCAACCACACCATAGGGACTGGGTATTACGAGTACAACAATTGGAAGCAACTATTATCTTGTTACAACAACAAGGAACGGGTACTCAAGGAATCCTTAAGGAACCCAAGGTTGGCCGTCCCATGAAATTTTATGGAACGCGGTCACAGTTTAGAGGGTTCCTCAACCAAGTACAATTGGCAATTCAAATGCATCCTTCTTGATATCCAACTGATGCGTCACGAGTGGGGTTAGTAGACATATTATTTAGTGGTACAAAATTAGCATGGTTTGACCTTTGTTGGAAAAAGGATCATTAATGCATTTCGCTACATCAATTACGTAAGGAGGGAAGAAAGGAAGCAATGTTTTTTTTGCAGTATCAATAAAGTCTTCTAGTGTCACTGAGGCAAAGTCAACAATTCAACTTCCAAAAAAGTATTATGATTATGCTGATGTTTTTGATAAGGTAAAAGCAAATACACTTCCACAACATCGATTGTATGATTGTCCCATTGATTTACAACCAGGAAAAGAGCCACCATGGGGCCCAATCTACAATTTGTCACCAACAGAGCTTGAGGTTCTTCGAGCCTACATAGAGGAAAACTTGGCAAACAGGTTCATTGGACATTCAAAATCTATAGCGGTGCACCCATTTTCTTTGTAAAGATAAAAGATGGATCACTTCACATAGTCATGGATTATCGGGGTTTGAATAAAGTTACTCTCAGGAATAGGTATGCACTTCCCGTGATCTCTAATATTTTAGAAATGATTAATGGTGCAAGATATTTTAAAAAGATCGATTTATGAGGTGCATATAACCTTGTACGTATCCGGCCAGGAGATGAGTGGAAGACAACTTTTGGTACCCGATATGGACATTTTGAGTATATTGTTATGCCAAAAGCACCAACAATTTGTTAGCACATGGAAAATGACATTTTTCGAGATCTTTTGGAAAAGATGACGATAGAAGGTAGAGAGAGAGAAAGAAGATTGGAACAAAAAAAGGTTTATATTATAAGAGAACAACGGTTACAAAGAGTAGGCTAAGGGGCTGAAGACTGATGTTGAACGAAATGAGTTCTGATGAATTAGTATACACCTATTTATATGTCTTTATAGAGTATTCTAGAATATTCTAGAATATTTTAGATATTTACGATATTAATCATGGAATATTCTAGAATGATCTAGAATAATCCAAAGGGGTAAAAGCATGCGAGTGGAAACACTATTATAGCTAATTAGCTGCTAAAATGGCCATAGCTATTTAGCTATTTGTTTAGCTAGTTTTTTGTGGGCAAATCATAAGGATCATTTATGAAATTTTATGCTTTATTAGATAAATACATGTCATTTAAATACATGCCATTTAATTTATGAGAATACTCAAAAATTTGAATTTTGGTTTCTGACGTAGTGGAGCTTGGGGAACAATGCCCTCATCTAAACTCGACTTGAATGTCACCAAATTCCTGTTTAGGGTGAGTTTGAGTTCGAAATCTAAATATATCAAGTACGAACGCAGATGAAGCTTCCGCAACAACACAAAAACTCTGATATCGACATTGCACCTTTAGAGCTACAACACCACCAATTCGATCCTCGTCCAAGTATGTATCAGTTACACATTAAAAAATCTTTTTTTTTTACTTTTTGCTAACTGTAACTTTGTTGCATGTTCATCTTTTATGAAAAGTGATTAGGGCGAAGTCGTTGGAGTCCCAAACAAGGATGTCTCGAAGATTGGGGTGTAGCAGCATGTGTGTTTCTGATTGACAAAAGTTCTGATTAGGGTTGATTTCATACATATTTCAAATTAAGGTTTTTGATTTCCTTAAGCAGTTGATTTCTGATTACGGTTTCTTATTAAGGTTTCTGATTAGGGTTTTTGATTTTTTAAGCAGTTAATTTCTAATTACTATTGAAAATTTCAGATTTAGTGTTGGAATTTTGCACCAATTCACATTTCTGATTTCAATGGTTGTGTCTACAAACTTTCCCCAAACTTGATTTAGGATTTGGGTGAATGTGGCAGTTTTTATTTATTTTTGATTCGTCCCTACCAATTATGATTAGGGTTGATTTCATACATATTTCAAATTAGGGTTTCTGATTTCCTTAAGCGGTTGATTTCTGATTAAGGTTTCCGAATAGGGTTTTTGATTTTTTAAGTGGTTGATTTCTGATTACTATTGAAAATTTCAGATTTAGTGTGGAATTTTGCACCAATTCACGTTTCTGATTTCAATGGTTGTGTGTCTGCAAACTTCCCCCAAACTTGATTTAGGATTTGAGTGAATGTGGCTAATTTTTTATTTTTGATTCTTCCCTACCAATTATGGTTCTAAATACACATGTCATAGTAGAGAAGAGGCAACATGTATTGATTTTTTATTTCAGGTGGCTTGTTCCTCCATATCCTAGAGTGTTGGACTTTGCAAAGTTTTGCGAGACAAAGGAGGACTTTAACAACATATATGGTATGTCGCTAGAGGGTATTGACCCTATTGTTCTAACAGATAAATTGATTAGTGATATAGACTAGTTGTCAGTCTATAAAGTGCACAAAGTGAAAGGCAAGGTGAAGCTCAAGCATGTACGACCAGATCTGTATGATGACTGCATGAGGTTCCACCAGAAAGTACATCAAAAGATCCCGATCAACAACTTGTCTGTTGCATTCGCCCGAGCTTTTGCATACGAGTATTGCAAAACAATGAAGGAAGCAACGAACCCTGAAATGTACATGGTAGCTTGGACTATTTATGGTGAGGCATCAGTAGAACGATGCTGGAAGATGGGGAGCTTGCAACAAAAAATGGCAAGATTTTGGAGCATGGCAGTTGATGATGCAACTGCCGACTCCCAACAAACCCGCAAGTTTACACCACACTGAAACACAATGAAAGCCAATGTCAATGATACAAGTGAGACATTGATTAGATATATGTTGAAAAATGTCCATGAAGCCTGTGAGGCATTGGAGCCAACAAAGACTGATTTAGAGAAAGCAACATTGGTTGCTGTGATGGAGAGCAAAGTCACTTTGGTAGTGACAACATTCAGAAATAAGATTCAGCTAGCTATTGTTTTGCTAGCATGTAACATGTTATAACTAACTTGTACATGAAAATGTGCTTAGTGAGGCATTATCTGGAACATATTTCTCAACATGAGCTCGAAATTGAGCGGTTGCTAGATCCTCGATAGAAAATACAACTGTAGACAGAGATCCAGGTTCTTTCAATGAACTTGGACCTTCTAGGTGTAAATACTATCGTTGATTACAATTTGCAGAACCTCCAAGTAAGTTAATGATTCTTGTTTCTTGTTGTTCTATCTTCCTCATTAAGGAATGATAAATCGGTAAATTTCTAGGCCGCGTTGTAGGAACAATACTCCCGTCAAGAACAGGTAGTTAGCTGCCTTAAGAAGCAACTACATTTTGTGGAGGGGATGGTAAGGAGAAGACAAGAATTGGACCTCAACATTCTTGCTCCCTTACCAAACGAAGGAGAACCAGGCAATGATATATTGACAGTTCAAGCATGTTGCATCGCTTGCGGCTTAGGCGTAGAGGACAAAACTACTACTATGTTCGCATACCTACGACCATAGATTGATCCATGTGTGATATTCGTAGTATTCAACATTCGTAATATTCGTAATATTCGAGAATATGAAATGACCCCAAGAATATTGTAGAACCATTCGTTTATTTATTTATTATTTATTATTTAAAAAAATAAATATTTTTAGATATATTATATACAAATATTATTAGTGTGAGGTCCCTTTTTAATATCAAGAGAGTAAAAAGTAGGGAATTAATGAACCTTTTATTTATTTTTTATTTTTATTGTTTTATTAAAAATAAAACAAATACTTTTAAGTTTTTCATCTATTATAAGAATATTATTAGTGTGAGGTCCCCTTTTTAATGTGAGATAAAAATATGAAAATTTATTGGAACCTTTTATTTATTCTACTTAAAAATTTTATTTATTTATTTTTTGCTTTATTAAGAAATAAAACAAATACATTTAAGTTTTATATCTATTCTAAAAAATTACCTAATGGAATGGAGACCTGGGCAAGTTGATTAACCTTCTACGTTGCATTACAAGACTCATAAACCAGAGAAAGATGGTTCATTTCGTGAAAGAATATTCGGGGGGTTGCTTTATTAAGAAATAAAAAAAATACATTTAAGTTTTATATCTATTCTAAAAATATTATTAGTGTGAGATAAAAATATGAAATTTATGGGTAACTTTTATTTATTTAGATATTTTTATTTATTCTCTGTTTTATTAAATTATAAAACAAATAATTTAAGTTTTATATATATTATAAAAATATTATTTGTGTGAGGTCCCCATTTAATAACATATAAAAATATCAATTTTTGTGGGAGAGTAAAAAGTGGGGAACTAATGAACCTTTTATTCATTATTATTTATTAAAAATAAAATATCTTTTAAGTTTTTCATCTATATTATAAGAATATTAGTGTGAGGTGCCCTTTTAATAATAGATAAAAATATCAAATTTTGTGGGAGAGTAAAAAGTGGGGAAATAATTAACCTTTTATTTATTATGATTTATTAAAAATAAAATAGGTTTTAAGTTTTTCATCTATATTATAAGAATATTAGTGCGAGGTCCCCTTTTAATAATAGATAAAAATATCAAAATTTGTGGGAGAGTAAAAAGTGGGGAACTAATTAACCTTTTATTTATTAAAAAAAAAAAAGCTTTTAAGTTTTTCATCTATATTATAAAAATATTATTTAGTGTAAGTCTCCTTTCTAATGTGAAGTTAAATATCCCCTATTTAATGTAAAAGTCTCTTTGTTATATGATATATTAAAAAACTAAAAAGTATGAACTTTTTTATTTTATTTTTACGAATATTTATTTTGGTTATAAGTGTTCAAATCTGAGGTTCATAACAACAATGTTTTTGAACACTTGATGCAACATTTCTTCAAATCCCAAAACCTTGATTCAACCCCACCGAGCCCAACTACTGATGATGTCCCACCAAATCCCACTGTGCTTTAAAAGTTAGCGCAAGACACGACTGACGTGCAAACCGTTGCTGAGGCGATGGAAAGGTTGTCGGAGGAGGACACATTTGCTCAGTGGGTGAAAGAAGCAAGGCTAAATGGGCAACTGGCTAGAGAAAGGCTGAAGAAGGGGTCACCATTGGGGACAAGACCAGTTACTCGGTCAAGGGGCTCTTGAATTGGAGCTAATTACTGCTAGTTACTGATTATTGGGATATGACTGTTAGCTATTTTCCTAGAAAATATTATGAAGATTTTCTATGATCTATTTGGACAAGTAAAACCTCTGATTGGTTGTTGCTTGATCCACATTATGTAATGGAACTCTATGATGGATATTAAGATAATATTATTATGATGGATATTATGATGGACATTATGATGAGATCATCTTTTTCTCATCTTACACTCGAGGTGACTA
This sequence comes from Azolla caroliniana, assembly GCF_043228905.1. Taxonomy (NCBI): domain Eukaryota; kingdom Viridiplantae; phylum Streptophyta; class Polypodiopsida; order Salviniales; family Salviniaceae; genus Azolla; species Azolla caroliniana. The sequence continues at coordinate 11,131,559 of NW_028230449.1, read as the reverse complement.
TGGTGTTGTGAAGATGGGGAATGATGGATTCGCAAAGGTAATTGGCACAGGAACCATTTGCTTGCAAACCAACACGGGATTTAAGTTGATTCTACATCAAGTACGACAGGTGCCCGATATTAAATTGAATCTAATCTCCACATGTACATTAGATGACGAGGGCTACAGCCATGCGTTTCAAAATGGTAAGTAGAAAATCTCTAAGGGTTTGATTGTTGCTAAAGCTAATAAATGTTGTCACAATGGTTTATATCTTTTGCAAGCTTCTATCTCCACTGACTTTGTCAATGCAGTTGAGAATCCAAATGTTTCAAAATTGTGGTATAAGAGATTGTCCCATATTAGTGAAAGGGGACTTGACTTTCTAGCTAAGAAAAACGCACTACTAGGTTTAAAAGATGTAAAATTCGATAGATGTGATCATTGTTTGGTAGGGAAGGCTAAGAGGGTTTCCTTTCTGCATTCTTCTCTTCGACAAGAAAGTGTACTCGAGCTAGTGCATTCCGATGTGTGTGGACCCTTGAAGGTAAGGTAAATAAGTGGAGCACTTAATTTTGTTACTTTCATTGATGATCATTGTAGGAAGCATTGGGTTCGAATGTTGACGTCAAAAGATAAAATATTTGATGTTTTTAAAGAGTTTCATGTTTCTGTTGAGAGAGAGACAGGGAAGAAACTAAAATGTATTCACACCGATAATGGTGGCGAATACTATGGATCTTTTGATGCATATTGTTGAGAGCAAGGTATCAAACATCAAAGAACCCCTCCAAAGACTCCCCACTTAAATGGTTTGGCTGGAAGAATGAATAGAACCCTAGTTGAAAGAGTTAGGTGCTTATTCTAAGATGCGAAGTTACCCAAATCATTTTGGGGTGAGGCTTTGAATATTGTTGCGCATATAATTAATCTTTCTCCTACTACTGCATTGCAAGGTGATGTACCAAATAGAGTGTGATATGGTAGGGATGTCTCTTATGATTACTTATGTGTGTTTGGGTGTAAGCGTTTTGTACATATACCCAAGGATGAAATATTGAAGTTAAATGCTAAATCTAAACAATGCATTTTTTATTGGATATGGTCAAGATGATTTTGGTTATAAGTGTTATGATCCTCTGGGAAAGAAGCTTATCAGGAGTCGTGACGTAGTGTTAATGGAGAACCAAACCATTGAGGACATTGACAAGGTGGAAAGGTCGAGTTCCTCTTCAAATGGTGATCTAGTAGATGTTAATCCAATTCCTATGGCGGATGATGATAGCGCTTGAATTTCTTCGTCCATGGCTTCCATCCATCGGTGGTTACAAACCGCTTCTGTAAAGTGTTCGTACTCTTGTTCACCCACTACCTTCATCATGAAGGTATAGTGGTGTGCCATGAACTCGTTGTAGCCATATCAAGTGATCACATTCTTCTCTCTGGACAAGCATCAAAATTTTTCGTTTGCAGCTCCAAGCGTCTTCTTTAGGCCAAGTGTTTGCATAATGGGTACCCCAAACTCACTATGTAGTGAGCGAGTCGACACATCCGAATGACTTTCGTCATGGTGGTCGACATCATATTGAGGCATCTTTACTTTTCCTTTGTCCGATCTGGCCCATGGTTGCAATGTGGTTTCGTTGCTTGGAGGCTCTTGTGGTCCACTCATCATGGTTGAGCTTGGACTTTCACTAGGTATAGGCCTCAACCCAATGTCTTCATCCCAGTTGATGTTCGACTCTTCCTCAGTCAGGCCGGATGGAGCCGAATTGGGTTCATACCAAGATGTTGATTCGTCAAACACAACATCCTGACTTACCCGAACCGTTCAGGCAAAGGGGTTGAAGCACTTGTATTGGTTTTTCTCAGCTGAATATCCTACAAGGATGCATTTCTCCATCTTCGGGTTGAGATTCTATCATTTTTCATTTGGGATGTGTACATACACAATGCTTCCAAACAGTCTCAAGGGTGATAGAATCGGCTTCCTTCCAACGTATGTCTTGTATGGAGTTGGCTCATGCACTCCATTAATGGTGCACTAATTCACTAGGTAGATGACTATTGATGGCATTTCGGCCTAGTTGAATTTTGGCATATGCTTCTCATGCAACATGGCGTGTGCTACCTTGAGTGTATGTCGATTCCTCCTTTCGGCTACTCCATTATGATGGTGTGTGTGTCAGCACGAAAATTCTCTCCTTATTCCCTAACCTTGGAGATAGGAGATGAATTCATCGGAGAAGTACTCCTTCCCTCTATTTGATCGTAGGCACCGAATATGCCGACCCATTGATTCTTCCACTAAACTCTTGAGATTTTGGAAGTGTGACAACACTTCACTCTTCTTCTTCATCGGAAAGATCCATGTGTAGCATGAGTAGTCGCCGATAAAGGTGACGTAATACTGGCATCCTCCGATCGTCGGCGTTTGATCTGGCCCCCATACATATGAGTGGATCACGTTAAGGAGGCCGTTACTTACGTGGCTTTCCTTTGGGAATGGGAGACGATGTTGTTTGCCGAGTTGACATGCTTCACACACCTTTTCCGCGTGCTTTGTTTCAAATGACAACTCCCTTCGATTGGATACCCCGAAGCTGTTGGAGATTGATGTGGCCAATTCTCTTGTGCCACATCTCGATATCCATCTCAGTCTTGAGACCTTTGGCATAAATGACAATCTTTACCTTGTCCGAATCGAGAATAAACATATGTCCTTCTCTCCTTCCTCTTGTGATGAGTCGACCCTTCTTTTCTACGAAGCAGTCTCCATTGTTTAACCGGACTTGCATGCCTTGCTCCATGATTTGGTCGACTGAGACCAAATTCTTTGTTATGGTAGGAACATGCAAAACATTCTTAATGCAAGTGTTATTTTTTTCATTGCCAAAAGGAACATTGCCGATGTGCCGAATTGGATGTGTGGGGCCTTCTCCCATCTCTACGTAGCCTGGTTGATCCGGACTTCTTAAGTCACTAAACCATTATTGATGTGGCGTAATATGATTTGAGGCACCAGAGTCAACGAACCACACTTCTTCTGAATTGGAGGTGTTGGTGGAATCGGATGCCGAGATGGAGTTATCCTTATGTCGCATGAAGAACATTCCATTGTAGTCTTCAAAGTCGGAGTTGGTTGTGTAGTTGGTGAGTTGTTGACTCGCCTCTTTTCTTCCGTCACTCCTCTTCATGATGCCTGATTTTCCCCCAGTAATCACATTTGACAGGCCTATTTTGTTGACTCTGTTCGACATGGAAGCTCCCCCCTCTTCTAAAGATTTCTTGTATGCTTCCGTCTTCTTGCCAAAGGTTTGAGTTACCTTCATGATTCCAGCCAAATCGTCCTCCTCTTCCTTGGCTGAATCAACCTCTTCTGCCACTACGACCTCATCCTCGACCACCATCCGAATTTGAGAAGAACACCCGTCCTTCCGACATCTTGCTCTTAGTTCGGAGATGGTTCTGTTCAACTAATAACATTGATTGAATGTTGAAGAACGAAGGAAGGTTTTCTTTCGTCAAAATTGCCGTCCATATTGGGTCGAACCGTTGTGTGAGGCTACCAAAGTACATTTGCATCATTTCTCCTCTTCAATATTTATGTTGATGGAGCTAAGTGAGTTGCAGATACTCTTGATATTGCATGTGTAATCCCACATGGACATGTCTTTTTGCTAGATGTTATTCAACTCTTGCCAGAGTTGAAGTTTGCGGGCAATCATATTGGCGGTGAAGATTTTCCTTAAGTTCTTCCATGCTTCTTTAGGTGTCTTGGCGTCTCGAATGTGGCTAAGCATGTGATTGTGGACACATGTTTCCAAAAAATACATTACCCAACTTGCTCCTTGCTCCCACGTTGGGTAGTTGGCATTTGTGATGTCAGGTTTATTTTCGAGGGCACCGTTGATGTAGCTCCAATACCCTTGGCTACTAGGTACTATTGTTCATCTTGTACTTCCAAGATGAAAATTTGCTCTAGTCTAGCTTTTCACTAGGGAACAAGCAACTCATTTGTGTGTTCATGTTGATGTAGTGTCTTCCTTTTCGGTTTTTCTGTCACGACATATTGACATGAAATACATAGTTGGTTAGGATTGAACCTACAACCTCACATCAACAAGATGTCATGCTCAACCATTTTGATATAAGCATACATTTGTATATAATGGTTTAGTATTCTATAGTCTAGCGTATAGTACATTTCAAAATCAAAATATTCTAGAAATATTGTATGGTATATTCTAGAGATATTTCTCAAGTATATTCTAAAGATATTAAATCTCGGAACTTGTATAAATACTTGTAACCTCATTGGTCCCTTTGCAGGGATTCAACACCAGTCATTAACACATCAATCTAGTATTCTCGTTTCACCCCATCTTATCTCCTTGATCTTCACCTCTATCTTCATTCTCTTGTGTTGTTCTTGAGTTTCTAGCCTCATCAATTATAGCTCTAAGTTCACAGCTCATTGCTCGTAGCCCCATCATCCGTGCTCTGTTCGAGTCTGCGCTTGGTGTGTCCGTGATAGTTTGAATCCCTTCCAACTGGAATCATCACCCGTCTTCGTCACCGCCCTTGCTTCTAGAGTTACCATCGTCACAATCCTTGCTTCTAGAGTTACTGTCATCAACATCCTTGGTTTTAGAGACGCTTCCTCATCATCATCGTCTTCGTTGCCTTGTCTTCAACATCATCATTTTCAGCACCTCATTTTGTCTTCATGAAACACTACTTCGCTCAACCTTCATCGTCATCAACACTACTTTGCATGGATTGATTTTGATCGCTCAGCTTCCTAGTTCAGGTGGGGGTTACAACCTCTCACTTTCTTGGTGGGGATCAAATTATTGCTCGCTTGCACTCTATTTTCATTTTGGTCCACATTTCACTGCATTTCCATTTTATGAGGATCGATTTCGATCGCTCACCTTCTAGTTCTGGTGAGGGTCACAACCACTCACTTTCTTGGTGGGGATCACGTCGGTTTCTTGCTAGCACTACCGTTTATGCCGTGTTTTGGGTCAAACTTGACTATTTACCCTCTCATGATAGAAGAAGTTGGGCCAACCACTTCACCTGCACTCCTTCACCCGTTGTTGTTCTAGTTCCCGGTGAGAACAACACATGGTCGCCCACACCCGTTCGTGTTCCAATTCCAATTCTTGGTGAGGACCACAGATAGTCGCTCAAGTTCCAGTTCCCGGTGAGAACCGCACATGGTCACTCATGCCCATCAGTGTTGTAGAGTCTAATGAGGACCACATATGGTTGCTCACATCCGTCAATGTTCCAGTCTCTGGTGAGGACCGAACATGGTCCCTCACCTAGTCTCCAGTGAGGACCACACATGGTCGCTCACGTCTGTTGGTGTTCGTGTCTCTGGTGAGGAAAACACATGGTTTCTCATGCTTGTCGGTGCTCCACCTCCCACTCATCCCTACATCACGCTTTCGAAAAGGCAGTCGTAAAGGGGAGGATAATGGCACGACACAATGACAGGAAATACATAGTTGGTGAGGATTGAACCTACAACCTCACATCAACAAGATGTCATGCTCAACCATTTTGATATAAGCATGCATTTGTATAAAATATTTTAATATTCTATAATCTAGCGTATAATGCATTTCAGAATCAGAATATTCTAGTCGTTAGTATATTCTAGAAATATTGTACGATATATTCTAGATGGGTATATTCTAGTGATATTTCTCGAGTATATTTTAAAGATATTCAATCTCGGAACTTGTATAAACACGTTCGCGTTCACAAGTGGAAGGATCACGAGTGGAAGGATAAGGAATATTCTGTTTGATTTCGGTTGTTTTTGCTATTTCACAAAACACCTTGATACTAGTATCACATTTTTTGCTATTTGGTAAAATTGAAAATTCCAAAATTTGGTCAAATACGAAAAGTAACTTTGTGTATTTTTAAGGAAAAATGACAACCAATAAGTTTTTAGATCTTAAAGAATTCAAAAACAGAATATTTTTTATATCATTCAATAAAATGTTGTCTAAATTTGTTACATATTGTTAAACAAAAAATACAAATTTAAGAGTTATTTGCATCACTATGATCACTCCTTTTATGAGAATCACTACTATAGCTAATATACAATTGTGACTCTTCCTCCTCATTTTCAAATGTACCAATCAAATAATTATTTTCACCAAATGGTGTTTCCAAATTGTGTGCACTCAATCTTGTTCGCTTTCAATCTGAGACATCTTCTAGACATGGTAATATCTCTTTTATTATGTGTATCCAACTTTATTATGTCTTCTTTAAACATCCAACTTTTGTCAATGTAAAGTCATACACAATGATATCCACCTCACTAATGTCAATGATACATGTATTACAAAGGTTAAATGCATCACCACGTTGTCGAGGAAATCCCCGTGTGTTCGCGAAATGAAGCGGGACCACCGGGGTCCTGGACCGGAAGGATTCGATGTTTTTAGTAGTGTAAGCAAGAAAGTATTGAAGATAGATAGATGGATGAAGAGAAAGAAAGATTGAGATAGAGATTGAACCCTTGACTTTAGTTTTACAAGACAAGATACATCACCATTAGGATAACTCAGATCTTTGATTAAAAGTTTCTTTTTTACTTACATCACTTGCCTACCCTACCCAAGCCCAACTATAGGCTTTTATAGGTCTCTCCATGCAAAAACCATGGGCTAAACCCACGGGCTAAAATCATGGGTTGAAACCATGGGCTAAAACCACGAGCTGAAACCCTGGCCTAAAACCATGGTTTTGTGCCAACGGTTTCTATATGTTTGCTTCCTACAAAATACTAAATATGAAAAGAAAATATACAAATTTTATAGCACTTAGTAGGGGCTTTAGTGGTAAGTTAATTTGTCTCCTATCTTGGAGGTGCAAGGTTCAAGCCTTGCTTCCACCCCTACGTATGCACTTAAATGTTACTAGGCTTTAGTCTTATTTTTATATTTACAATTGAGCGCACATCACACGTGCACATGTTTAATTTTACATCTAACTTTTCTTTTATGATTCTCATTTCAGTCCTATTTACAACATGCTAGCATATGTGTGTGGCTTTCACCCCTTTCACCTTCTCGAGTTCGTTCGTTACAACATGCTAACATATGCGTGTGCACAATGCACCTTCTCGAGTTCGTTCATTACACACAATTTTCACACCGTTGCTGAAAATCTTAACGACATTCCACCCCCACCAAACCACACGTCCTCTCATATGTGCTAAGAAGAGAGTGTGAGATTTCGGCTATGATGACCAATCAGATTCCTCCACGTCCTTGTTCATATAGCTCAAGTTTGCGGGTTCCGTCCTACTATCTTCATCGTTGAGGTGATCGAGGTCAACACCCTCATCTTTTCTTTTCTTGAAAATCTTCACTCTTTTTCCTGCAATGGGTATGGCTAACTTTGATCTGTCTAGCTCCGCAAGATGGTATGTGGCATTGTCGTTGGCACTCATCACCACATACGGTCCGAACCGTCTTCTTGCGAACTTTCTTGTTGTCCTGTGTTGATTGTCAAGGTTGTTGTCGTAGACTAATACCAAATCTCCTTCTTTGATATTCTTGGGACACAATCGATGTGTCTTGTCGAATAGAATCTTGTTCTTCACTCGGGCTGCTTCCATCATCTTTCACACTTTTTCTATATCTTCGGGCCTTCTTTCAAGCTGTCTTATCCGTGTCACTAATAATTCTTCTCGTCTCATCTCGTTCTCCCATGGTATCGCTACCCATGAGGCGATCGCCCTTTCAATGGGCCTTAACGGCTTCTGTCCATACATAAGCTCAGCTGGTATATACCCTGTCACTAAACTGTGTGTAGTTCTGTCGGCCCACAAGGCATAGGGTAATAGTCGTGGCCAGTTCCTGACTCAACCATTGCATGCTCGTACGATGGCTTTGACAATTGGTCCATGCTCTCGTTCGATCTTTCCATTCACTTCTAGATTGTAGGCAGTTGTGAGGGAGAGCTTCACGCCTAGTCGTTCGAAGAGCTCCGTTGCTTCGTGTGCATCCAACTCCCCTCAGTCAACCACTATCTTTCCCACACATCCGTACCGGTAGACAACCTCTTCGAGTAGAAATTTGCAAACAACTGATGTCGTCTTATTTGCCAAGGCCCGTCCTTCCGCTTGATTTATTAGGTCTTCTCTTGCCAGTACTAAGTACTTCATTCATCCCACTCCCATTGGCATCGAGACCAAATCCACCATCCATTTGAAGTGTATGGTGAGCAGGTATGTCGGCTATAATTCATCATGATGACGTATGTTCGAATGTACTTGGCAAGTTTCACATGTGGACACGAAATGGAGTACGTCTTTGTACATGCTTGGCCACCAGTATTTCTCCTTCAACTTTTCGAACGTCGCCCATGTTCCTCTATGACTTGCCCAAGGACTCTTGTAGAATTTAGACATCGGCATCACTTGCTCCTCTTTCTTCCCCACTACTTGACGTGGCATTCCTGTCCTTCTCTTCGGGTGTCGCCACAGGACTCCTCCCTTCAGAAAGTATTGGTAAACTTTCTTCCGGATTCGTAGAGCTTCCTCCTTCGTCCAGGAAGCATCCTCCGTCATTGGTCTTAAGAATCTGTCGATTAGTAACCATTCTCCTTCGTACTCATTTTCGTTGAAGGCCTGGAGGGTTAGTGTGCCCTTGTCTTCCCCCGATAGTCGTGCCATCTTGAAGAAGTCGAGGATGACGTCTTCATCTTCCGAAACCATGTCACTTTCATTCTCAAATCTTGCCCTCGACATCATGTCAGCCATGGCGTTCTTCTTTCTTGCAATGTGGCAGATCTCTGGGTTTAAAGATTTGATATACGCGATCCACCTTAGCATAGCTAGATCTGGTGTCGCACATCCTAAGGTCATCCTGAGGATTGGGAGACAATATGTCTCAATTATCACTTCCGACCCGATCAGGTAGACTTTGTCCATCTTCACCGCAAACACAATACCCCAAAGTTCCCGCTTGACTTGGGCGTATCTTTGATGTTGTTCGTTGAGAACCTTTCCTCCGAACCAGATGGCATACCGTGCACTATCTTCTCCTTCTTGGTTGATGACCCACCCAATTCCGGTTGGCTCATATCTACAGTCACATAAATCGGCTTTCCTTCGGTATAGTCGACCTTTCTTAGTGTTGGAGCTTTAGGAAGTAGTTTCTTCAATCTTCGCATCACGTTTGTATGCTCATCTCACCATTCGAACTTCCTTCTTTTCTTTAGCAATCCATATAATGGCTCGACGACATGAGCGTAGTGTGGAATCCAGATATGATAAAAGGCACACACTCCCAAGAATCTTCACACCTCTGTATGGGATATACATTCTTCTCACATATCTTGAATAGCATTCACCTTCTTAGGAGAGGGTTTCTGTTCGTATGGTCTGCAAAGATGTCCCACTACTAGGACTTTTCTCCGGAGAATGTAAGTCCGGCTCCTTCTAATCTTTGTAGCACTCTCTCACAGTCTTCTATATGGTTTGATACAAATATGCGACAACCATCTTGATCTTTCGATTCATCTTTTTCTTCCACCAAACATCCTTTGATCGGAATGTCATCTAAGAAGGGCATTGTGATATCAGGGATACAATCCTTCAACAGTTTGTTCATGGCATTCACCATGTGGGCTATGGAGTTTGTCGTATCTTGGGGTAAGGTGCACATCCTTACGAACCCAAATGGCGTCCTCATTGTCGTTATGTCTCTACTATCTACGACCAATTGGAACTGGTCATAGCCCGAGTAGAGATCACCAATCGAAAAGATTGATCTTCCCGCGAAGGCCTCCGCAAATTCATCTACACTCGGACCAATTTCGGCATTTCAGATCGTCACCTTGTGTTGGGAAATCGGTCTCTCCAAATGGGATTCGGTGATGAATAAAGAGGACCCGGTGAGAACCGAAAGAGTCCGGAAACCGGAGGGGACCCGGTGAGAACAGGAAAAGAGCCGGTGAGAACCGGAAGAGAAGACATATCTGTAAATATGTTTTGAGCAAGCCTATTGGGGCTAGATTTGTAAATAGCCCTAAGTTCATATAAGTATAAATATGACTTAGGGCAATCATTTTGTAAGGTTATAGTGTTCATACTGTTGTAACCATTGTACAATAAGAGCAACAAAGAGAGAGAGTGTGAGATATAAAGAGATGCTCTGTTATAACCACCGGTTGGCGAATATACAAAGCTCGAGGTCGTTGCCTCTGAGGCTCTGATTGTACCTTTCTCCCATAGTGATAGTTGGAGTCCGTGGGCTCCTGTGGTTTTTCCCTATTTGGGTTTTCCACGTAAACATCCTGTGTCATTTCTATGTACTCTCTCGTTCTTTCCCATATTTGTGATTCAAGATTCGGTTGTGGCCGAGCGATATTCTGCGTTATTCCTCACAAACTAGTATCGGAGCGAACAACACAGGAAATGGAAGAATCGTTCGGCGGCATGTTCATGCTCACCAGCTCCAACTACTCAGTGTGGAAGTCGAAGATGAGGGATATGCTAGTGGTTAAAGATCTTTGCTTGCCAGTTCAGTTCAGGGACAAGAGACCGGATAAGATCGATGCCGCGACATGGGAGGTGATGCACATGAAGATGACGACATACATTCGGTGCTTCATAGACATGAACCTGTACAACAACTTCAATGAAGAGAGCAAGGCTCATGAACTCTGGGAGAAGATCGACATCATGTTCCAGAACAAGAATGTCATTAATCGGGTTTCGGTATTTTGGAAGCTAGTGAGGCTCCGGTACCAGGACGACTCCAGCATGGCGGAGCACATGAATGCCTTCCAAGGGCTGATACATCAAGCAACCTTGTTGGAAGTACCTCTCGCCGATGAGGTATTCGCATTGCTCCTGATCAGTTCCCTCCCAGATAGCTGGGAGACGTTAGTTGTCACATTGGGCAACGCCGGGCCGGAAGGAAAACAGTTGTCCCTAGCAAGGGTAAACTCAAGCTTGCTAGATGAAGAAGCTCACCGAAAGGACTAGGAGTCCGGAACTGATCTGAAGGCCTTGGTCACGGAAGATAACCACAACCGGGGAAGAGGTCGGTATCGGAGTCCCCAAAACCAGGACAAATCGGGGACGAGGTCGAAGTCAAGGGGGAGGCCCACGTGCTTCTATTGTGGGAAGCCGGGGCACGTCCAGAAGAACTGTCGACATTTCCGGAAAGAGAAGGAAACCGGTACCACCGATTCGAAGAAGAGTTCGGACCAAAACGGTTCGGACCGGATCGGAAAGGAACATCGGCGATCGTGACAAGTGAAGAAGAACTGATGCTCATCACCGAAGAGAATGAGTTAAACCTTGTCGGTGGCGAGACAACATGGGTTTTCAATTCCGGAGCATCGTTCCACCTGACACCAGACCGGATAGGCTTCTTATCCTACACAACCGGTGATCATGGTTGTGTCTGGATGGGGAATGAAGGGACATGCCGAATTATCGACATAAGAGACGTGTTGTTGACGACATCAACCGGATGCAAGATGCTGCTGAAGGATGTTCAACACGTTCTGGAGGTTCGACTAAACCTGATATCAGCCGACAGGCTAGATGATGAAGGCTACATGGGTAGCATTCGGAACAAAGTTATGAAGTTCAACAAGGGAAGCTTGATCGTGCCCCGAGCCCGGAAGGTCAACACTCTGTAGTTGATGAATGCGTGGATATGCCGGGAAGAAGTGAATGTAGCATTCCACACTGCCGGTGAGCTGTGGCACAAAAGACTGTGTGACACGAGTGAGAAGAGGATGAATAGGCTTGTTGAAGAAAACCTCATTCCGGTGAAGGACGTGCAACTTGAGAAGTGCACCGACTGCTTGGCCGGCAACAAAACCGCACCTCCTTCTGGTCAAGGCCACCGATGAGACGGAATGCACCACTGGAGCTGGTGCATACCGATGTGTGTAAAGTGGACACGAAGTCACATGCCGGAGCGCAATACTTCGTGACGTTCATAGACGACCACAACTGGAAGCTGCGGGTCTCACCGTTGAAGACGAAGGATCAGGTGCTATCCGTCTTCAAGGAACTCCACGCGAGAGTGGAAAGAGAAACCAGCTGGAAGCTGAAGGCAGTTCGAGCAGATAACAGAGGAGAATACCGGGTCTAGTTCAAGGAGTACTACCGGTCGAAGGGAATCCGGCTCGAATTTACCGTGCCGAAGATGCCAGAATTGAACGGGCTAGCCGAACGGATGAACCGGATCATAATGGAGACGGTTCGGAGCAAGCTAGCACATGCAAAGTTACCCAAGACGTTTTGGGTTGAGGTGCTGACGACGAAGACCTATGTGATAAATAGATCACCCTCAGTACCCTTGGGTGGAGACTCACCTCAAAAAGTATGGACTGGTAAAGATGTATCTTACCGGCATCTGAAGGTGTTCGGGTGTCTTGCATACGTGCATGTGGCGAAGAACAAGAGAGCTAAGCTGGATCCGAAGTCCCGACCATGCATATTCCTTGGATACGACGATGATGAGTTTGGTTACCGGGTGTGGGTTTTGGTCGACAAAAAGGTGTTCCGGAGTCGGGACATAGTCTTCATGGAAGACAGGACCATTGCTGATTGGGAGTCAAAGAAGAAGGTGATGAACTACCGATCATCCAATGAAAACCGGCCAGAGGACACAAGGACCTACCCGGTTGAAAACCGGATATTAGCCGGTAACCAGATGACACTCGACGAACTAGCCGGATACGGACAAGAATCCGAACTGATCGAAGAAGAAGAAGACATCGAAATTGGACAAGATCCCGAATCGGATTTGGATTTGGAACAAACGGAGGAACCGGCAGTGGGAAACCAAGGACGGAGATATCCTCTCTAAGAGAGAAGAGCCCCTCGGAGATTTCCGGATGTAGAGCATGTGTTGCTAAGTGATGATGGGGAGCCAAAAAGCTTCGAAGAAGCAAAGAGAGACACCCACAACCGCAAGTGGTTGAGTGCCATGGAGGATGAGATGGATTCCCTGCATGAGAACCACACATATGAACTGAAGGAGTTGCTAAAAGGGAAGAGAGCACTCTGGAACAAGTGGGTGTACAAACTCAAACCGGGAGATGCCGGAAATCCACCAAGGTATAAGGCCCGAATCGTGGTGACGGGCTTCCAACAGAAGAAAGGAGTGTCTTTCGATGAGATCTTTGCCCTAGTAGTAAAGATGACATCCATCCGGACGGTATTGGGCATAGCGGCAAGCATGGACCTCGAGGTAGAGCAACTGGACGTGAAGACGACATTCCTCCATGGTGACCTCGAAGAGGAGATCTACATGCATCAACCAGAAGGATTTGAGAAGAAAGGGAATGAGCACCTGGTGTGCCGGCTGAAGAAGAGCTTATACGGACTGAAGCAAGCTCCACCACAATGGTACCGGAAGTTCGAATCCTTCTTGACCGACCAAGGGTACCACAAGACGCAGGTCGATTACTGTGTGTTTGTGAAGAAATTTGATGGAGGAGATTTCCTGATACTCCTGTATGTGGATGATATGCTGATTGTCGGACACGACCAAGGTAAGATTCAGATACTGAAGAAGGCTCTGAACTGGACCTTCTCAATGAAAGACTTGGGGCCAGCAAGAATGATATTGGGAATGCATATTATCCGGGACCGGTCGAAGAAGTTGTTGTGGATGTCACAGGAGAAGTACGTGACAAAGGTGCTTCAACGGTTCAACATGTCGGACGCGAAACCGGTCGGATCGACACTTCCGGCAAATTGCAAGCTATCCGGAAAACAAAGCCCGAGGACAAAGGTGGAGAAAAGGGATATGATGAAGATTCCATATACCTCTGCTGTCGGTCTCTCCGGATGGGATCCGGTGATGAATAAAGAGGACCTGGTGAGAATCGGAAGAGATCTGGAAACCGGAGGGGACCCGGTGAGAACCAGAAAAGAACTGGTGAGAACTGGAAGAGAAGACATATCTGTAAATATATTTTGAGCAAGCCTATTGGGGCTATATTTGTAAATAGCCCTAAGTTCATATAAGTATAAATATGACTTAGGGCAATCATTTTGTAAGGTTGTAGTGTTCATACTGTTGTAACCATTGTGCAGTAAGAGCGACAAAGAGAGAGAGAGTGTGAGATATAGAGAGATACTCTGTTGTAACCGCCGGTTGGCGAAGATACAGAGCTCGAAGTCATTGCCTCTGCGGCTTTGATTGTACCTTCTCCCGTGATAGTTGGAGTCCGTGGGCTCCCGTGGTTTTTCCCTATTTGGGTTTTGCACGTTGTCGTGCCTTTCGGCTCCGGATCGTTGCGTGAGTCGGGTGGGAACCGCCGAGGTTTTGGACTAGGAAGAGGAGAGTTTTAAGGCTAATAAGAATATAAATATGTTGTAAGAAAGAGTTATAGCAAACTCGTGAATCCCACGAGTGTATTGTATTAGATTAATCAATATGAATATAAGAATATAAACTTCGGTTGAAAGAGAATGATATAGAATTCTCGTGAATCCCACGAGTATAGTTTATTAATTGGTGTTTTTTAGAAACATATCTAGTTTCCAAATATTTTTCACACACAATTACATTGTGCTCCCCATCCTTATGTAGTGATGAGGAAGTCTTAGTAATCCATGCTTTTTCTCTAACTATAGACCCCATGCTTTTCCTATAGATAGACTATATGCTTTATCTAAAGTGATCATGCTTTTTTCTAACTTGTGCGTTTTTTATCATGCACGCTAGATGTGTATGTGTAGCTTTTTCTTTTGTTATGCGTTTTTCTAATGTTTATCCTAGCGTGAATTTACCTTTCTATGTGGGACATCTATGCTTTAACACTAATGAAATGCTAGTGTAATGGTAAGACATTACATTATTAACATGGAGGTGCAAGGTTCGAATCTTGCCCTATGCATGTTCCATTTATTTTGCTATTTTCTTCTATTTCTTCATTTTTTATTGAATCTAATACTATATACGTTTTTCACGTAGTGTACAAAATACACTACGACACTCACCCCCTCCAAACCCGCACATCCTCCGGTATGTGCCGAAGTTGTCGGTGTTTGTTAGTCTCCTCCGTCCGGTCTCTACCCGATTGGTTTCGTTTCCGGCTCGTAGTACCCTCGACTTCTCTTGTTATGTTGACTTTGTCTCTCCATTTGGAGCACATCCATTCTTTCCACCCGAACCATTGTCGACATCCGATCCACCATAGTCTTCGTTCGCTTTTTGCATGGCCCGCTTGGTCCTTGTCATCCGCGGTAGTATCTTTTCTTGCCCTCTTTCTTTTCTTCATCAATCTCGACTTCTTTTCGGATTTTCGGCTTAGTCGGATTAGCTTACTTCCGATTCGGTCTCGTCGGATCGTCTTTCGTTTAGTTCGGCTTCCTTTCCGATTTGTATTCGGTCGATCCGGACTCGGTTGATCGGTTTTTACCGATTCAGTGCTCTTTCGGGTCGGTTTCTTTTCTTTTCTTTTCGTCCGGATTTGCTTTCTTTTCTTCGTTTTCACCTGCCTTGTCCGGTTCGACTTTCGGCACTTCTTTCCGTTGTTCGCCACGTAGGTCCTCCGATATGTGCTCGTTGTTCGGTCCTCGTGTGGTTGTAATGCATGCTTCTTTTCTCGCCGTAGCGCGTGCTTCTTTATTCGCCATAACACGCGTTTCTTTATTCGCCGTAGAGCGTGCTCTGTATTACGCGCTTCTCCCGTCGTAGACCCGACCTCCGCATTGTCGCACTTTCTTTTAGATTGGAATTTCGGATGGATCATTTTCCATCCGAACCGACTTCCGACTTTACCTTCCTCGCCGCCATCTCCCGTCTCTCCGGTCTCACGTTGGTTCTCGGACACAACCGCCGAAGTCTCTAGATATTGTTGGCATGAATCCTCGGTATTACCTTCTTTCGTAGTTTCACCCTTAGCATTCTTCTCGGCTATCTCTTCATCGTATTCGTCGGCTTCGACATTCGTTTTCTCTCCGCCACCTTCCATCTCTTCGGTCTCACGTTGCCTTTCGATCGCAACCGCCGGAGTCTCTGGAATCAGTGGTGGGGAAGTCTCGATATGGCAATCCGCCATTGATTCGCCCATAGCCACCTCCGATTCGATTTCGTCTTTTGTGGCTACCTCCTTAATCACATCCGCTTCACACTCTTTATCTGCATCAATTATGCAAACATCTATTATGCTTACCCCTTTTTGACCCGATGTCTCGGGCACTTGTATCCCGAAATTTTCTTCTACACTTGAATTATCGGCCTTATCCTTCGCCATCGTTCTTTCACAAGACAAGAGGGTAGCTTGTTTTACACCCTCTTCCGTCGCACCATCATGTTGTATTTCGGCCTTCATATCGGCTCCATCGTTTGTCTTCAATCGACCATCCTTCATCAGCCATGTCATTGACAAGATTCTCATCTTCCTCTCATCATGTCTCCGGCAAACCCTTTGGACTTCGGCCCAATCTTCGGTAAGACCATTCGTACCTTCATCGTCTTCGAGTTCGATCCCGATGTCCATCCTTTCTTTTCGATCGATCGATTTTACGAACATTAGGACTTTATCCTCTCCCACCAATCGTTGTTCTCGCTCCGAGAGTCGAGCAAAACGATGCTCGAACTCTAGGAATGCTTGTGTTGCACTTCGGTGGGTCTTCTCCGATGCCACCCATTCGTCGAATTTTCGCCGATCTTGTCCCTTTGATCTCTTGTAATCATATGCCTCTCGTAAAGCTTCTTCGAATGACCCCCATGTCGAGTTTTGTTGCCGTATCTTGTGGATTCTCTCTTGTAGCTCATCCGTGGCCACCCAATTGAAGGATGTCACTTGTAATCCTTCCGGTATCCCACATCGTATCATCTCCGCCTTGTAGTCACGTAGATAGCGTGACACATCGTTTCCGTTGAATTGTCCGTTTCGTTGTACGAGCCGCTTTACTGCCCCCGTGATCTCCGACATCACTCGTTGTTCTTGTAGCATCCGCTCGAACATCATCATCATCATTATGCTCATTGCCTCTTGTTGATTCTCCATCTCCTTGCCACCCGCCTTCACGTCGGGTTCACCAACTGTGTCGTGCCTTTCGGCTCCGGATCGTTGCGTGAGTCGGGTGGGAACCGCCGAGGTTTTGGACTAGGAAGAGGAGAGTTTTAAGGCTAATAAGAATATAAATATGTTGTAAGAAAGAGTTATAGCAAACTCGTGAATCCCACGAGTGTATTGTATTAGATTAATCAATATGAATATAAGAATATAAACTTCGGTTGAAAGAGAATGATATAGAATTCTCGTGAATCCCACGAGTATAGTTTATTAATTGGTGTTTTTTAGAAACATATCTAGTTTCCAAATATTTTTCACACACAATTACATTGTGCTCCCCATCCTTATGTAGTGATGAGGAAGTCTTAGTAATCCATGCTTTTTCTCTAACTATAGACCCCATGCTTTTCCTATAGATAGACTATATGCTTTATCTAAAGTGATCATGCTTTTTTCTAACTTGTGCGTTTTTTATCATGCACGCTAGATGTGTATGTGTAGCTTTTTCTTTTGTTATGCGTTTTTCTAATGTTTATCCTAGCGTGAATTTACCTTTCTATGTGGGACATCTATGCTTTAACACTAATGAAATGCTAGTGTAATGGTAAGACATTACATTATTAACATGGAGGTGCAAGGTTCGAATCTTGCCCTATGCATGTTCCATTTATTTTGCTATTTTCTTCTATTTCTTCATTTTTTATTGAATCTAATACTATATACGTTTTTCACGTAGTGTACAAAATACACTACGACAACGTAAACATCCTGTGTCATTTCTGTGTAGTCTCTCATTCTTTCCCATTTTTGTGATTCAAGTCTCGGTTGTGGTCGAGCAATATTCCGCGTTATTCCTCACACCTTGTTGACGGGTTGGAGATCTTGAATAAAGCGTCAGGACCCGTTGTTCGTTGGAATAGGGAGCATTGGACGGCTCAAGAATTCCCATCTTAACTTTTTTCTTTAGAAGTTCAATCAACTTCGGAATGTAAGCTCTTGGAACAGGTATCGGAGGTTCCAAGGTGTCGTTAAATGAGGATTTTTCCATAATATGAGTCACGAATTCTTCTTTTTCTATTATCTTTTCTTCTTTCCGCATCTTCTCGAAGTCTTGTCCTTCTTGTTGAGCCTTCATCATCCGGTTCTCACCGGGCCTTCATCATCCCATCCGGAGGGACCAAAATCCTAATAACACGAAACAAATCACTATGAGAGAAATATACAACGAACGAACTCACAAGCACTGATCTGAGAATGTACACTTCGTTAACAGGCAGTTACAATGGAGAAGCTCTCGCTACCTCCTTTTCTCTCTCTCTCTAGAATAATTTAGGAGATGCACAAAAGCTTACGAAGGCATTGGAAAGATTTTGCATGCATACTAAATTAAGTGTCAATAGCTCTAAAACAAAGATTATGCTTGTGAAGAGCCAAAAAAGAGATAAACCATGCATTACGTACAACAATGAGCCACTTGAATGTATGCAAAGCTTCAAATATCTTGGACTTGAAGTTCCTTCGAATCATAGATGGAATGAATGTGCTACACGCCGCTTAGAGGCGGGGAAGCAAGCATACTATGTAGTCTGCGCACTGGGTTATGCACCCAATGTTGAGCTTGTCTCTCAACTACTTCGCTGACAGGCGGTCAAAATAGAGAAGCTCTCGCTACCCCTTTTCTCTGGAGGCTCACGTTATACTACACATGTTGCACGTAACTACAAAACCATATTCTTTGCGGAACGGGGAAACCGTACACATCGATACAGTTAGAGCCCATACTGTTATTTTCCATTCGAACCATTGCTTCCATGCAACTTAGCTCACATGCATTGTGATGTGAGACAGGGTGTTGGGGTACAAGTGATGATAGTGGTCGGCTATGCACACTTTGCCCTAAACAAGTTTGCGAGTCTGAGTATCACACTTTGATACAATGCTTTGGCTTTGATCATATTTGACCATGCTTTCCACATCTCTTCGACCGAGCCCAATCCTTGCCTGAATTCCTCTCACAACCACAATGTGCACTCTTGATTGCAACATTCATTGGTAAAGTTCTTGAACATCGAGAGTCACTACTCACTTTCACACGTACACCTGAAATGTAGTATTTTTGGTCTCATAGGTCATATTTGATCTCCGAAGACGATAATATAATCTATCTATCTATCTATCCACCTATCTATCTCTCTCCCTGGCTATGGTTGCTCAATTGTAGAGGCAACAACCTCGCACACACTGTACACAGTTACATAGATAGCTTACCCTATTGAATAATGAACAAAGTGACTCACTACACTTAGAGTGAACACACACATAAGGTTTTCCCTAGTTATCTTTTATACTTAGATAACTTTTGGGCTATTTACATAACTGGCCTAAGTAGGCTCGGCTCAAACCTATTTACATTTTTCTTTGTCCTCAATTCGACCCATCTGAAAGGGACCTAATTCTCACCAAACTCCCCCTTCAATTCGGATGGGGATTCACTAGTCCAACCCAACTCCGACATGCTTCTAGACTGTCACGAACACACCAAGCGCAGACTAGGATGGATCACAGATGATGGGGCTACAAGCGACAGATGAACTTGGAGCTAGATGTCATGAGGCTAGGAACTCTAGATGTTGTGAGCGAGATGAGGGCATGAAAACAAAAATAAAGACCAAGGAGACAAAGATGAGGCGAAGTTACGTTAATACTAGATTGATGTGTCAATGACAGGTGTTGAATACCTTGAAAGGGACCAAGGATATTACAAGTATTTATACAATTTCTTAGATTGAATATCTCTAGAATATACTCGAGAAATATCTCGAGAATGTACCCGTTTAGAATATACCACAGAATAAATCTAGAATATACTAACGACTAGAATATTCTCGAATGTACTATACACTAGACTCTACAATATATACAAGTTCACAATCCATGTGGACAGTTCACAAGAGTTTCCATATGGTTAACACAACACAATGTACTGTGTGTGTTAAAGGTCAGAGGTTTGAGTTTAGAATGTGACAACTGGTTGGTAATCCGTCATGCCGAACTTGTATAGCATATTCAGTACATAATGTCGTTGTGAGAGCAATATGCCATTGACGGTATGGATCACTTCTATCCCAAGGAAATAATGAAGGTCCCCCAGGTCCTTCATTTCGAATGCATCCAACAATTGGGTTTTCACTCAACTGGTTTTAGCAAGTCCAGGTCCGGTGATGATCAGATCATCCACATATAGGAGAATACATACCAGACCTTCCAGAACGTTCCTGATGAACAATAATGAGTCTGACTTCAAGGGCACAAACCCCATCTTATGTAACCGGTGCCTGATCTTCGAATTCCAAGCACGGGGGGCTTGCTTCAAGCCATAAAGGGACTTTTTGAGTCGGCACACTGCCGACTTGTTCATCTCCGATAGAAAACCGAGGGGTTAGATCATGTAGACCTGTTCTTCAAGGTCACCTTGAAGAAATGCATTCTTCACATCCATTTGGTGAAGATGCCACCCCCTTACCATAGCAACCACTAGCACCACACGAACCGTCGTCATCTTCGCTACCGGGGCAAAAGTCTCATCGTAGTCGATTCCATGGGTCTGTGCGTATCCTTTTGCCACTAACCGGGCCTTGTACCGGTTGACCGAACTGTCAACATTATACTTCACCTGGTACACCCACTTGCAACCGATCGGTTTGTAATGCCGGGGAGGGTCAACTAGGTCCCATGTGTCGTTGGCATCGACTGCCTGCATCTCTTCCCCCATAGCGACACACCAATGTGCATCCTTAACCGCTTCTGCATAGCGCTCTGACTCATGCAGTTCTGCCACTTTCGTCATGTATGCATAGTGATACGCCATGTACTGATTGTTTTTGTACCTTTTTAGAGGGTTTTTCTGGTAGGTCAATCGACGTAACTTCGCACTCGCCGATTGCAAGGCCCTCTTGCCCAACTCAGACTTCGTTCCCGAAGGTCTGCCTCCAAAGTCGGATTCGCTCCCATCCGACTCTTCTCTACCGGTGTCCTACTCCGACATCTTCTTCTTCCCCTCTTCTTTGCGTGTGAACTGTCTCCTCGGTTCCTTGCGCAGGGACAACACGGATGAGTCTCCACTACTCATCAGCTTTTCATTTGACGGGTTGTTCCGACTCAGTCGCTCATTCGGCCCACTTAGTTGGAATGAGATCGGAATCTCGTCCAGATTACCGAATCCTTCTTCAGCTTCTACCCGAATAATTTCGGGCTCAGTAGCCTCATCTTCCAGAATCGGGTCGGAGTTAGACATCGGAGTCGGTAGACAGTACCATGATGCCAACTTATCAAATTCAACATCTCGGCTCACTTGAACTTGTTTTGTTCGAGGGTTATAGCACTTATAACCCTTTTGCTCATGTGAGTACCCAACTAGGTTGCACTTCCCCGACTTCGGGTCCAACTTCCTCCTCTTCTCTTCCGGCACATGCACATATGAAATGTTACCGAATATCTTAAGGTGCCTTAAATTCGGCTTCGCCTGAAATATGGCTCGTATGCTGACACCTTATCCACAATCCGGTTTTGGATGTAGACGACTATCCGAACCACTTCGGCCTAGTAGAACCTGGGCATATTCTTCTCCTCCAGCATTGCCCATGCCACTTCCACAATCAACCAGTTCATCCTTTCGGCCACACCATTTTGTTTAGGTGTGTATCCGCAATTGAATTCTCTCTGAATTCCCATTTATTAGAGACAACTGTTGAATTGGACGAAAAAGTATTCTTTTCCCCCATCCAACCGCATACACTTGATCTCCTCTCCGATAAGACTTTGTAGCTTCCGGAAACAGTCGAAGACTTCCCTTTTCTTCTCTATGACATAGATCCATGTGTGCCGACTGTAGTCGTCAAGGAAGGAGAGGAAATATCGACTCCTACCAAGACTAAGGTTTTGTGTTGGTCTCCATACATCCGAATGTATTAGATCAATCTTGTTATGGCTTCAGTTTCTTTCGGTGGGAAATGGAAGCCGGTGTTGCGGCCTTCCGGCCACTAAATTTTGGCAACCCAAAAAAAACTTCTTTCAATTGCAGGTCCTGAAGCCTCTGGTAGTTGATGTGGCCAATCTGTTTGTGCCACAGGTCGATATCCGATTAGACCTTATGTCCTTTTGCGAACATAGCGGTGTTGACGTAGTTGGTGTCGAGGACAAATATCAGAGTTATGATCTAAAGTAAGCATATGATAAGGATAAAAGATAGATAGATAGAAAGGAGAGAGAGAAAGAAGGGTGCCGATCCACCCGACCACCCCCGAGTGAAGGGATCAAGATGGACTTAACCCTCGATTGGGGTCCCATACCTGAGTTCACCCACCACGAAACAGAGTCTTGACGTAGTCAAGATATGATGAAATGAGGGTAGCTAGGCCTCATATTTATAGCGATACCCAAGGCCCCCAGGCAAGTTCACACTTGGCCTAATGGGTTGTCTCAATCCTGAGGATTAAAAGTAATCCTCCCCTTCTTTACACTCTCGTTTAACCCTCACACTTATCCACGTGTATAGAATACTATGGTAAATTCTCACCACAGGATATTATATGGTCATGCATGTAACATACTCTCCCTCTTTAAAACATTGCACTCTTGCAATGGAAAGTTAGGGAAGTTAGTTCGAAGAGTATTTTCTCATTCCCATGTGGCATCTTTGATAGATTTATCCATCCATTTAATTTTAAATTCTCGGATTATTTTAGTACGCAGATTTTTTGTTTTAACATCGAGAATTCTTTCTAGTACATGTGGTTTAGAAGATAATTCTTCAGAAGTAACCAGAGTTTCAGTTGTAACTGTATTGTCGCGAGAACCTAGAAGTTCTTGTAGATGACTTACATGAAAAACTGGATGAATTTCAACGCCATCTAGAAGAGCGAGACGATAGGCTGATGAACCAATGCGTTTGAGGACTTGAAAAGGTTCACAAAACCTTGGGGCTAACTTAGTGCACTTACTCGTAGAAAATGTCTTAGAATTGTGAGGTATACATAAAAATACCTTCTGTCCAGGGTTGAATACACGAGGTAGCCTATTATGATCGGTGTAAAAACGCGCTCTATCTTGAGCAGTTTTTATATTATCTCGTGCAATATGCAACATATTTTGCATATCCCGAAGAAAGTTTTGTGTACTTCGCAACTCATCATGATGTATATTAACATCAATCGGGGCTCATGGCTGAAAACCATACATAAAAGGACTATATCCCGTCGACGTATGCTTGGAGCTGTTATAAGCAAACTCCAAAATTGGGAGATAACATTCCCATTGTGTTGGTTTTGCACCAACGTATGCTCGAAGCATGTACTCAATAATTTGATTTACTCGTTCTGCCTGTCCATCGGATTGAGGATGATCCGTGGAACTCATGCTCAACATAGTTTCTAACTTCTTAAAGACTTACGTCCAGAAGTCACTAGTAAATTTTGGATCTCGATCACTCACAATATCCATCGGTAACCCATAAAAACGAAATAACTCGTCAATGAATTGGTAAGACAATTCAAGACCCGTTACCGTGGTTTTAGTAGCAATTAGTTTTAGTCTAACTAAAATCTGGCCATTTTAGTTAGTCTATCAACCACAACCAGATGGCATCATGAACTTTTTGGTTGCAAGGAAGGCTAACAATAAAATCCATGGATATACTTTCCCACTTATTGTTGGGAATGTCCAAGGGATGTAAAAGTCCTGCGGCTTTAAGTCACTCGGCTTTGTTAACCTAACATTGGGACATTTAGTCACATAGCTATGTATGTCACGAGGCATCTTAGGCCAATAGAATTGAGTGGAGATGAGAACGAGTGTACGATGTATTCCAGGGTGCCTTGCAGAGGGTGCATCATGGCATTAAAAAAGAATTCTCTTTTTGACTTGAGGCAAATCTGGAACACAAACCTTCCCATTACGGTAGAGCAGACTGTTAGCAATGTGGAAGGATTCCTTCGAGGATGTGGTGGTGTCTAATCCAGACTCAACTCTTGCCAAGTATTTCGCAAAACAATTGTTATCAGGATACTTTCCTCGAAGGTGATCATAAAGATCTGATGTTATTTCAGTAAAGCTAAGCATGTTAACTTCACGGATGTGACTTAGTGCATCAATGACAATGTTCATGGAACCTTCACGATATCGTATGGAAAAATCAAAGTCCTGGATGAGATCAACCCATCCTACCTTACGACCTTTCAGATCTTGTTGGTCACAAAAATATTTTAAGGACTCATGGTCCGTAATTACCACAAAAAGATTTCTATAAAGATAATTCCGCCATGTTTGAGCGCATGTATAACTGCAAATAATTCCTTTTCTTGAACGGTATACCGACATTGAGCAGAATCAAGTTTCTTACTCTCAAATGCTATTGGTTTACCATCTTAATATAAGACAACACCTATAGCATAATCACTTGCATTAGTTTCAACTTCAAAAGGTTTTGAAGGATCAAGTAAAAGAAATGAAGGAGCCTTGCCATAGTTGTTTATGTACCCGTATTTAACGTTTAAATACGTATAATGCCTCATCATTTGTATAGTACGTACTATAACTCAATGTTGTTTAGTCAAATATCATGTACATTTGTAAAATACGGTACTTAACATATTTATAAAGAAAACAGGTATAATACGTATTTATAAAGAAAATGTAAGTAAAACCCCAACAAAAAGCAAAAGAAAAAAAAGATTTTAGTGAAAATGAAGTCAAAGGAAGGAAGGAAGAAGAATAAAAGAGACGATGATGATGAAGATGAAGAAGAAGAAGAAGAAGAGAGAAAAGAAGACATAAACCTATCGTGACTCTCAGTGTGATAATCGCAGAAGATAGAAGAAGAAGAAGAAGAAAACGAAGAAAAGAGAAACCTATCATGAAGGCATAATTGTAAATAATTACAATTTGAAGTAGAACATCGTGATACACACTTACACTGATTTATAGAATAAGGGAATGTCGAAATCCATATTACTACAAGTATTTTAGGATGTGAAATGTTCAAATGTCTTATATGCATTTTAGGATGTAGAACTATATTGTACATCATAAAATTGTGTAAACATAGATGTTTTTTACAATATTATAGATATTTTTTAGAAAGGTAAATAATTTTCAAATTCTAGAAGTATTTAATGTACTATAGGTTGTCGTGAAGATCCGTCACTAGGTGCGGATCGCGAGGCGGAACCGCCGGGGTTTTGGATCGGAAGGACTCGAAGTTTGCACAAGATTTAGCGGGAAAGAAATTAAGATAGATTGCAAGAGAGAGAGAGATTGAGATAAGATAGAACGCTTGATTTTAGATTGAGAGAGAGATTAAGAACTCTTGACTTTAGATTTCAAGAACAAGGTATATCATTAAAAGGATAACGAATTTTCTTCTTAATATTAATTTTGATTTAAAGTACAAAGCTTTCTTTTTATCCCAGAATCCCCCCCACTGATCTTTTTCATTCCCTCTTTTATAGATGCCCTTATGCATTTGAGGGTTCAAGACATGCATAAAATGCATGTTTGCCATTTGGCGCTCATGTATTACATGTGGTGCATGATAACCATGTCACTCATTTTAGCTCTCATGTATGAAAATTTCCATGTAAAAGTACAATGATAGAAATATAATTTCAACCAAATATCTTGGCTTGGTAGTAAGCCAATTGACTCCTACCTTGGAGGTGCAAGGTTCGAATCCTTACTTGCCCTCCTTGCATATGTATATATATTTATATATATATTTATCTAGTCGCCGGTTTGTTGGATGTCGGATTCCGGCCGATTCGCCGGATGCCGCCGGTTACCAGTGGCCACCGCCTCGCCGGTTGCCGTCGGTCTTCGGATGCCGCCGGTTACTGGTGGCCGTTGGTCGTCGGATGTCGCCGGTTACTGGTGGTCTGTTGCCGTCGGTCGTCGAATGGCGGATCACCGGTTACCGTCCAATTCCGTTTTGGTTGGCCAAAACCTTTACGAGTGGCTAGGCCACCTCCACTCTTAGTTCAAGTTACCTTGAACTCTCTACACTCCACACAAAGATAATAACTTTTGCTCTACCTTATATATGGTGAGAGCCTTATTCGTCCTGTCTATGTGGGATATCTCACAATTTTCTCTTTTTATTTCACAACTTCTTACCCACATAAGTTGACACTTAGATGTTTGTTTCTTATGTAGTAAAGTGTATCTATTCAAGATCTTCGTCTTTTGTACTAGGATATTAAACTTAGAATTTGTATATTCACTATTATTTTTTATATGATTGACACTTGATTTCGTATGTCTTATATGATTTTCACACCATTGTCAAAAATCTTCACGACAACGTATTTTATAAGTATTTAATATATTAAGAAAACATATTTAACATATTTTTAAATTGGGAGGTACTATACGGGTATTAATACGTTATATACATATGGTATCCGTACCGTACCTAACGTACCTAACAACCTTGGCCTTCCACACCAGGGCCTTGAGTTCCTTAAAGGCGAGGTCTAGTGTAGCATTCCACACAATAAGTTTTGTAGACTTACGCGTTTGACCTTTTAGAAGATCAGTAAATTGCGTCGTCAACTAGGAGTAATTACGAAGGGATTTCCGCAAAAACCAGACAAAACCAAGGAATGATCGAACTTCTCGAATATTCCGAAGAGTGGGCCAAAGTTTGATTTTCTCGATGCGAGAAGGATCAATTTCAACTCCTCGTTCGGTTATGAGATGTCCAAGATAAGTAATTGATTTCTTGAAGAACTTGCATTTTGAGATTTTCACGTAGAATTGCTTTTCACGCAATGTCTGTAAAACAAAGCGGACATGTTTAGCATGTTCTTCTAATGTATGACTATAAACTAAAATATCATCCAAGAAAATAACAACAAATTTTCCAAGTTGTTCTCAGAAAATGTCATTCATTTCTTGTTGAAATGTGGCCGGAGGATTGGTCAAACCAAAAGGCATAACCAAAAACTCATAATGGCCATAGCCCATACGAAGATCATTCGTAAAATACCGAGCTCCATGGAGACGGTCAATTAGATCGTCAGCCCGGGGTAGTGGATATGAATTCTTGAAGGTCACTTTATTTAGGCGTCGGTAATTAATACACATACGCCATGTGCCCTCTTTCTTTTTTACCAAGAGAACAGGTGCACCCCATGGAGATTTACTATAACATATATAACCCATTCGTAAATAGCCCTTGAGTTACTTAGATACCTCATCCTCTTCAGATTGACTTAAGCGATAAGGAGGTATACTTATTGGTGCAACGCTAGGTACAATATCTATACGATGGTCTATAATACGTTTAGGAGGTAACCCATGTGGTAGTTCACTCAGAAAAACCTCATGAAAATCATTTAAGATCTTATCGAGTTGTTGTTCAAAATATGTCAATTAACCCAAGACGTTATCAATATTATAAACGTGAAAGTTCGGATCAAGTACACAATAAAATAAAGAAGAACAAGACAACTCAGATATTGATAGAGAGGAAACAATCGAAAGGGATTGTTTATTTACACATTGAATAAAATGAGTACAATCGTTTAGTACAAATGAAATGGAATGACGAACCCAATCAATAGACAAAGAAGAGTTTTTATTATAAAACAAGGGATAACCCAATATTACATTAGTGGTAAAAAGATTCATTACAAGGAAGTCTACTTCGTCTACATAAGTATCAATAGAAATTCCTAATGAATGAATCGCCTCGTTGATGTATTGTACTCTTCCATCAGCCAAGTGCATCCTATAGGTGTGATCACTTACGGTGGGTTAGATTCCCCATATCTGAACCAAACAATCATTCACAAAATTGTGTGAGCTTCCCAAATCAAATAAAAATTGTACGGGTTGATCCATTGACATACCCATTTGCATGTAGTAAATCATTGGGTCCCAATGCATAGTGAGGGAAAGAACATTGATAATTACTTAAATGATGTGTATAGACCTCAAGGACATTAGGAATCTGACCTCTATGGTCTGCAACTTTTGTTTTGTTGTCGTGCTCTTTCCATTGGAGCTTTCGACATTGTTCTTTTGTATGACCCTTCTTTTTGCAGAATACACAAAAAGGATGTTGTCGCTTACAATCGCGATACATGAATTCGTTGGGTGTCTTGCGTTGTCGTGTGGTTTTTTACACATGATATGAAAACTAGTAAAATAATTATTTAATATTAGCTTAATGTATTGATACGGAAAGATAGATGTCTTCAAGAGTTTCATAATGTATTTTACTACCCATGAAATGGATAAACAAGCATCAAGTTATGTGAGTGAGAAGTTTGAAGAGAAAAGGGAAAAAACAAAATTGTGAGATATCCCACATAGATAGGATAACATTGGATTCCCCAAGATATATAGAAAGCCAAAACCTATTCATTATATCAATGTGTGAAGCACAGAATGTTCAAGTTGACTTGGGCTAAATTGTGTCGATGAATGACTCAAATGATTTTGGGTCACGACGTACGGCCCGATCAGGATGCGTGTGTGTGCGGAAGCGTACACGATGTGGTCGGAACGCGTGCATGCGCGGATGTGTACACTACATGGTCGGAACTTGTGCGCGCAGACACGTCTATGGTTTGGTTGCGACGCACGATCGGAACTTGCGCGCGCAGACACGTCTATGGTTTGGTTGCGACGCACGTACGGATCGTGCATGGGCTAAACTTTATGGATGATTAGGTCATTTGGCCGAATTATACGGAGGGTCGAATGCAACTAAAAGCCAAGGCCATGCAACTAAAAATGGAAGGATGCAACTAAAAGTAGAGGCCATGCAACTAAAAGTGGACATGCAAAGTAACATTGGGAAGGGGGATTAACAAAGAGCTCAATATAAGTTCCATTTTTTTCCGTGTACTTTTTTCTTTTTTCCTTTATTCTTCTCTCTCCCATTCCTTGGGGAAGAAATCTCTCTCATATTGATATCAGACCACTCCTTACATGGTTGTTGGCTCCTTCCTTTCAAGAATAATGACTCTTATTCATATTGGACCACTCCTTACATGGTTGTTGGATCCTTTCTTTTTAAGAATGATCTTTTATATTCATATCCAATCCATTGTAACATGATTCTAAGTTTATAAAGAATCGATTTCTTTTGAAATAAACGAAAGTTTCCTCTCATCTACTTGTCTTATATGTGAATCTTGCTTATGTTTTGCGTGTGTGTACTAATTCCTTCCAATCCATAACCCCAGCGGTTCCGTCTCACGATCCGTACATAGTGACGGATTCTCATGACATAATTAAGTGGTGAACTTGACGTGAAAGAGGCGGTAGGGAGGATCTCAAGTACAACGATGGCTTCGACAAGCGGAACTCAAGGTATGGTGTCCGTAGTGGAATACATGCTGAAGGTGAGAGATCGAGAAATTTTAATCGACAAAGCTGTTGATCGTACGATCAAGATAGTGTCGGGAACTACACGTCCACTATACGCAACGCTCGGCCACAACCGAGCTTAGAATCATGCACAGAAAACGGGAAATAGAAAAACACGACACAATGGAGAGACGAGTACACAGGATGTTTAACGTGGAAAACCCTGAGAGGGAAAAACCACGGCAGTCCACTAACTGCTAACTATCACTATGTCACAATAATTACAACAGTGAGCTCACGGAAGCAACGACCTTGTGCTCACAATCTTCGCCACAAGCGGCGGTTACAACAGAGGCAACGACCTCTTTCTCTCTCTCTCTCTCTCTCTGTACACAGTTACGCGCTCTCTCTCTCCTTGTACCAACAAGAATGACAACACACTCTAAAAGTTTGCCCTAAGTCATATTTATACTAATATGACTTTTCGGCTATTTACAAATATAGCAACGATGGACTCTCAGAAAACATATTTACGAATATGTCTCTTCATCCGGTTCTCACCGGGTCTGCACCATCCGGCTCTCCGTAGCCGGGTACTCCTCATCCGGTTCTCACCAGGTTTGCACCATCTGGCTCTCCGTAGCCGGGTACTCCTGATCCGGTTCTCATCGGGTCTGCTCCATCCGTTTTCGGCCTCGGTCTATCGGCCTCGGCTGAGTTTGTTCATCAACACTGTTCTTCTCCCTTCCCATTCGGAGGGACCTATCTCCCAACAAACTCCCCCTTCACTCCGGCATGGGGTGTCTTACTAGTCCGATCCTCTTGCGGCATGCATCCAGCTTGTCGGGTATCAGCACTTTGGTCAGCATATCTAACCCGTTCTCGGTCGTGTGGATCTTCGTCAGTGCGAACTCCTGGTCATCTACTCTTTCCCGGATCCAGTGATATCTTCGTTGGATATGCTTTGTCCGGGAATGGTAGGCTACATTCTTAGCAAGGTGGATGGCACTTTGACTGTCGCAATAGAGCCGATATTCATCTTGCCGGATACCGAGCTCTCCGATGAAGTCCTTCATCCATAATATTTCCTTGCCGGCTTCCACAGCCACCATGTACTCCACCTCCGTGGTTGACAATGCAACCGTCTTCTGCAGCCTCGACTGCCACGATACAGCTCCCCCTGCATATGTCATTACATACCCGGATGTAGACCGGCTGGTATCCACATTAGCCGACATGTCCGAATCGGTAAAACCTACAAGTTGAGGTTTTCCGGAGCCGAATCAGAGACACATATTTGAAGTGCCCTTCAAGTACCGGAGTATCCATTTGACCGCATTCCAGTGCTCCTTGCCGGGATTGCTCATGAACCGGCTCACCACTCTGACTGCGTATCCTATATCCGGACGGGTACACACCATTACGTACATTAGGCTCCCGATAGCAGAGGCACATGGGACCTTCATCATCTCCGCCTTCTTTGCTTTCGTCTTCGGGCTTTGCTTACCGGATAGCCTGAAGTTTGCCGGAAGTGTCGATCCGACCGGTTTCGCATCTAACATGTTGAACTGGTGAAGCACCTTTGTCATGTACTTCTCCTGTGACAGGCACAATTGCTTCATTGGCCGGTTCCGGATGATATGCATCCCCAGCATCTGTCTTGCCAGACCCAAGTCTTTCATTGAGAAGGTCCGGTTGAGGGCCTTCTTGAGTATCCGTATTTTGGCTTGGTCCCGTCTGACGATCAACATGTCGTCCACGTACAGAAGGAGTATCAGGAAGTCGCCTCCTTCGAACTTCTTCACAAACACGCAGTGATCGGCCTGCGTCTTGTGGTACCCTTGATCGGTCATGAAGGAATCGAACTTCCGGTACCATTGTCGGGGAGCCTGCTTTAGTCCGTACAGGCTCTTCTTCAGTCGGCATACCAGGTGCTCCTTCCCTTTCTCCACAAATCCCTCCGGTTGCTGCATGTAGATCTCCTCTTCGAGGTCGCCGTGAAGGAATGCCGTCTTCACGTCCAGCTGTTCTACCTCGAGGTCCATGCTTGCCGCTATACTTAGCACCGTCTGGATGGAGGTTATCTTTACTACCGGGGAAAATATCTCGTCAAAGTCCACGGCCTTTTTCTGCTGGAACCCCTTCACCACGATCCTGGCTTTGTATCTCGGGGGGTTGCCGGCATCTCCCGGTTTCAACTTGTACACCCACTTGTTTCGGAGTGCCCGCTTTCCTTTCGGCAACTCCACCAATTCGTACGTATGGTTCTCATGCAGGGAATCCATCTCATCCTGTATGGCACTTAACCATTTGCGGCTGTGGGTGTCATCCTTCGCTTCTTCGAAGCTTTCCAGCTCCCCCTCATTGGTTAGCAGAACATGCTCTACATCCGGAAATCTCCGGGGCGCCCTTCTCTCTCTGAGAGGATATCTCCGTCTTCGGGCTTCGGTAACCGGCTCCTCCATTTGCTCTTCATCTGAATCCGATTCGGGGTCTTGGCCGGTTCCGGTTTCAGCTTGCTCCACTTCTTCTTCAGCTTGTTCAGTATCCTCACCGTAACCAGCTGGTCCCTCGAGTGCTAATCGGTCTCTTGCCGGTTGGGTCTGCTCATCGTAGAGTCGATCCTTACCGGTCGACTCAGAGTTCATTATCTTCTTCTCCAACTCCCAATCGGCGAGCGTCTTGTCCTCCATGAAGATAATATCTCGACTCCGGAATACCTTCTTGACGACCAGGTCCCACACTCGGTAGCCGAACTCATCGTCACCGTAACCGAGGAATATGCATGGCCGGGTCTTTGGATATAACTTTCCTCTCCGGTCCTTAGCTACATGCATGTACGCGAGACACCCGAACACCTTCAGATGCCGGTAGGATACTTCCTTACAGGTCCATACTCTCTGTGGCGTGTCTCCATCCAAGGGTATTGAGGGTGATCTATTTATCACATATGTTGCCATCGACAATGCCTCAGCCCAAAACTTCTTGGGTAGTTTTGCATGCGCTAGCATACTCCGGACCCTCTCCATTAAGGTCCGGTTCATCCTCTCGGCCAGTCCGTTTAGTTCCTGTGTCTTCGGCTTGGTAAATTTGAGCCGGATTCCCATCGAGCGACAGTACTCCTCGGATTGCCCCCGGTATTCTCCTCCGTTATCTACTCGAACCGCCTTCAGCTTCCGACCGGTTTCTCTTTCCACTCTCGCGTGGAGCTCTTTGAAGACTGATAACACTTGATCCTTGGTCTTCAACGGCGTGGCCCATAGCTTCTGGCTGCGGTCATCTATGAACGTCACGAAGTACTGCGATCCTGCATGTGACTTTGTGTCCACTTGACACACATCAGTATGCACCAACTCTAGTGGTGCAATACGTCTCATCGGTGGCCTTGGTCGGAAGGAGGTCCGGTTTTGCTTATCGGCCAGACAATCAGTGCACTTCTCCAAGTGCACGTTCTTCATTGGAATGAGGTTGTCGTCTGCAAGCCTCTTCACCCCCTTCTCACTCATGTGACACAGCCTTTTGTGCCACAGCTCACCGACAGTGTCGGATGCCACGTTCACTTCCTTCGAACATAACCGGGATTCATCAAGTACAGAGTGTTGACCTTCCAGGCCCGAGCCACAATCAGGCTCCCTTTGCAGAACTTCATGACACCGTTCCGGATGGTACCCGTGTAGCCTTCATCGTCTAGCCGACCGGCTGATATCAGGTTCAGACGAACCTCCGGAACGTGTCGGACATCCTTCAGCAGCAGCTTGCATCCGGTTGGCGTTGTTAGCCACACGTCTCCTATGCCGACAATTTGGCATGTACCTTCATTCCCCATCCGGACACAGCCGTGATCACCGGCTGAGTAGGATGAGAAGCATTTCCGGTCCAGGGTAAGGTGGAACGACACTCCGGAGTCTACCACCCAGGTCATCTCGTCGCCGGCAAGGTTTCTCTCACTCTCCTTGGTGATGAGCATAAACTCTTCTTCACTTGCCGCGATTGCCGTCGTCCCCTTCCGGTCCGTTCCCCTCCTGTCTTTACCATTCCGGTCCGGTATCTGCTTCGAATCGGTACCGTCGGTTTCCTTGTCCATTCGGAAATGCCGACATTTCTTTTGGAAGTGTCCCGGCTTGCCGCTATAGAAGCAAGTAGGCCTCCCCCTTCACTTTGACCGTGTCCCTGACTTCTCCCGGTTCTGGGGACTACGGTTTCTATGTCTTCCACGTTCCGATTCGGTAAGGAGCGCTTTGGAGTCGGAGCTCGTATCCTTATCTTTCCGATGCGACTTCACTCTTGCTAGGGATAACCGTTTTCCTTCCGGCCCGGCGTTGCCCAAGGTGACAACCAATGTCTCCCAGCTATCTGGGAGGGAACCGAGCAGGAGTAGTGCTAGTACCTCGTGGGCGAGAGGTACTTCCAATGATGTTGCCTGGTGGATCAGCCCCTGGAAGGCATTCATGTGGTCCGCCATGCTGGAGCCATCTTGGTACCGGAGTCTTACTAGCTTCTGGAACACCGAAACCTGATTAACAACATTTTTGTTTTGAAACATAATGCCAATCTTCTCCTAGAGCTCATGAGCCTTGCTCTCTTCATTGAAGTTGTTGTATAGGCTCATGTCGATGAAGCATCGTATGTAAGCCGTTGTCTTCATGTGCATTACCTCCCATATCGTGGCGTCGATTTTGTCTGATCTCTTGTCCCCAAACTGAACTGGCAACCAAAGATCTTTAACCACGAGCATGTCCCTCATCTTCGACTTCCATACCGAATAGTTGGAGCCGATGAGCTTGAACATGCCTCCCAACGAATCGTCCATTTTCTGTGTCGTTTCGCTCTGATACCACTTGTCGGGAACTACACGTCCACTATACACAACGCTCGACCACAACCGAGCTTAGAATCATGCACAGAAAACGGGAAATAAAAAAACACGACACAATGGAGAGAAGGGTAAACAGGATGTTTAACGTGGAAAACCCTGAGAGGGAAAAACCATGGCAGTCCACTAACTACTAACTATCACTATTTCACAATAATTACAACAGTGAGCTCACGGAAGCAACGACCTCGTGCTCACGATCTTCGCCACAGGCGGCGGTTACAACAGAGGCAACAACCTCTTTCTCTCTCTCTCTCTGTACACTGTTACGCGCTCTCTCTCTCCTTGTACCAACAAGAATGACAACACACTCTAAAAGTTTGCCCTAAGTCATATTTATACTAATATGACTTTTCGGCTATTTACAAATATAGCCACGATGGACTCTCAGAAAACATATTTATGAATATGTCTCTTCATCCGGTTCTCACCAGGTCTGCACCATCCGGCTCTCTGTAGCCGGGTACTCCTCATCCGGTTCTCACCGGGTCTGCACCATCCGACTCTCCGAAGCTGGGTACTCCTCATCCGGTTCTCACAGGGTCTGCGCCATCCGGTTTCGGCCTCGGTCTATCGGCCTCGGCTGAGTTTGTTCATTAGCACTGTTCTTCTCCCTTCCCATTCGGAGGGACCTGTCTCCCAACAGATAGCTGGACGATTTGGTGGCAAGAACATCACGGATTTTCTTGCTACCTATCGGAACGAGATGCAGCAGAGGGATGTCAATGATCTCAAACAAATTTCTAGCTTCAAACGTGTGGTGGAACCAGGGATCCACGAATATGTCATGGAGATCCAAAATGAGCACGCAACTTGGGTGGAGTTCGAAAAAGCGCTTTTCATTGAATACATGCTTGAAGACATGTCACGGATGACTCAACATATGCTAATGACGTGGATCGAGAAGAAAGGGAAGAATATGTGTGCGTCTAGAGTATATGACGAATTCGACCAGAAGTACAACCGACTTCTGAGTGTTGATCAACGAGTTCTGGATGGAGATAAAGTCCTACTATTCCTAAAGGCAATGGATGCGAAAGATCGGCGCGAATTGGACAACTTTTTGGAGTAAGAAACACAACCAAATGGTTTGGTAGCGGACTGGGCGGCGGTGAAGAAGGCTTGTAGCTATCTTGATAAGCGTCAACAATGGCAAGAGGAAACTGATATGGAGAATCCACAATCGTCGAGGAGGAAGGTGCCTATGACGATCGAGCCTAGCAAGTCGATCAACAATTTCGACAAGAAAGCAATGGAAGAATCCATAATCGAAGAGCTCTCCAAGAATTTTGAAGCGGTATCATTGTCCAACTTAGGTCGATGCGGGCCGGCTGATCGGAATGTGCGACGAGTTACCGGATGGAAGCTCTTGTCGAAGAGAAGAGGAAAAGAACCGACGAAGAAGATGGCACATTAAAGCATCACAATACGAGGAATGCAGGGAAAGAAGGACAAGCCCAAGCTACGCCACGAAAAGAGATAGCAGAAACAAGCATGAAGCCTGGTGGATCGAGCCAACCTTCTCGGATGGAAGTCGATGAATCTATGAAGGAAAAGAACGAGCGGCGCCGACTTACAAGCTAAGGTCGGACATAGAACAAACAACCGACTTGCGGAAGGTCCTTGAGGAGAAGGTTTTAGACAGTCATGTCGACCTTACTTTGAGAGAGCTACTTGGGATCGCTAAGAAGGAGTTCCACGATACTATCGTGGACTTGATTAAGCGGAAGTGGCAACAAGCAGATGAAGAGGAGGGGAAAACAAGTGCCATAACTATGGCAAGATCAGAAGAGGAGAAAGAAGAAAAAGTGATGGCGGACAACCATTACTCTCGGCCTCAATGGGCAAGAGTGACAACGGAGACGCCGGCGAAGATCGGGGAGAAGAACGAGACCGTGATAGCTTTGATTGACCATGGTTCGGAGATTAAACTCATGTCGACCGACTTCTACAAAAAGGGAAGATGGCCGATTAATACAAACCACGAATGGAAGATTCGAGCGGCAACGAAGGCCACGGAAGACTTGCAGGGAGCTTGCCCCAATGTTAAAGTCACGATTGGAGATGTGGAGATGGATCAACACTTCTTCGTGCAAGACTCAGCTTCGCATCCTATCATCCTAGGACAACCGTATATCACATCGTCCCGGATGGAGACCAAGGTGTTCGATAATGGAGCAACTTTTACGCGAGTCAAGAGCCTGGACAAGCAAAGATCTATTCAATTCCTGGCGGTGCGAGCCAATCTCGAAAGGAACCGAGATAGCCTTGGAGGTGAATCCTTGGATTTTTAGAACGAACTATTGAAGCATGGGGCACAAATAGTCCGAGCAATCATAAGTCCCCACAAGGAAGTAGAGCGCGTGGATTGCAAGGAGAAGCAACATGTGTCACACCTAGTGGTGCATGTAAACTAGCACTACTCAACAAGAAGCGTCAGATACAAGACTTCGAGAAGCCGTTGAAAGAAGAAAGCATAATAGGAGAAGAAGAATTCGTAACTCATATTCTAGAAGAAACCCCATTTAATGACACCATCGGCGAAATCGAGGAAGTCGTGGATTTGAGCTATCCTCATGATTGACACGAGATTTCGGTTAACTCCGTCAACATGTATGCTATCATCGATGAATATCATCGAGGCATCTTGATGGAGGAAGCTGAAGTTAACACAAAATATAAAACAGTGGATAGAAAGATCAAGCTAGTTGCGGTTCCGCTACCGGAAGATAGCTGGCAAAAGATGAAGGAAGTTTCTAATGATCCAAGCTTAAGGGATCCAAAGGCAATAGGTCATGTCTTCACTAAAGAGACAAAAGGGAAGCTATGAGTTCACATTCCAAAGTTGATTGAGCTTCTAAAGGAAAAGGTTAGGATGGGAATTCTTGACCCATCCAATGCTCCCTACTCCAATAGATGGTTTACGGTGCCGAAGAAGAATGGGTCCTTACGCTTTATTCAAGATCTCTAGCCCGTCAACAAGGTGACGATCCGAAATGCTGGAATTGGTCCAAGCGTGGATGTATTTGCCAAATCCTTCATGGGAAGATCGATCTATTCCATTGGTGATCTCTACTCGGGCTATGATCAGTTTCAATTGGCCGTCGATAGTAGAGACATAACGACAATGAGGACGCCAATCGGGTTGGTAAGGATGTGTAACTTACCCCAACTTGCGACAAATTCTATAGCCCACATGGTGAATGCCATGAATAAAGTGTTGAGGGAATTGTATCCCTGATATCACATTGCCCTTCTTAGATGACATTCAAATCAAAGGATGCTTGGTGGAAGACAAAGATGAATCGAAGGATGAAGATGGTTGTTGAAGATTCATTATCGACCATATAAAGGATAGCGAGAAGGTGTTACAAAACCTTGAGGATGCAAATCTCACGTTTTCGGGAGAGAAGTCTGCATTCAGTCAACCAAAAATATTGGTGTTAGGACACTTATGTGGGTCTTATGGCCGGAAGCCATCTCCATCCAAGGTGAACACTATTCAAGAGATGAGAGAAGAATGTGTATCTCAAACAGAGGTGCGAAGATTCTTGGGAGCATGTGCATTATGCTCATGTCGTTGAACCATTGTATGGATTACTAAAGAAAAGGAAGAAGTTCGAATGGGAAGATGAGCATACCTGCATGGTTCAAAAGCTAAAGAAACTATTATTGGAAGCTTCGCCATTGTGAAAAGCCAACTACACCGAAGGTACCCCGATATATGTGACAGTGGATACGAACCCAACCGGAATTGGATGGGTGATAAACCAAGAAGACACAGAAAGGAATCGGTATGCAATCCAATTCGGTGCAAAGGTGTTGACCGAAAGACAAAGAGAGTATGCCCAAGTAAAGAGAGAGCTATGGGGAATAATATCTGCGGTTAAAACATATCGTGACTATCTTATCGGAACAGAGGTCATAGGGTGAAAGCATGCGAATGGAAACACTATTATAGCTATTTAGCTGGTAAATTGACCATAGCTAAATAGTTTTTTTTATAGCTAATTTTTCGTAGGAAGATCTTAAAGATATGTATCATTTATGATGGGGATGGAAATATTACCATTTATGTTCCACCGTTTAGCTAGTCTTTATTTGAGATCAAATTCTAATCATCCCTAAAATTGCCAAAATATACAGATTACATGTAGCTTTTTAGATAGCTAATTAGCTATGTCAAGGACATAGCTAATTGTTCCCATTCCCATGCTGCAACCCCATAATCGAAACTGATTGTCTACCTATTCTCGGAATGATATCCGGTTGTGCTACACTGGATATTGCTATGTTGCGATGGATTGCCTATATCAAGTCCTTCAACCCCAAGATTCTGTTGGAAGACAGGTCCCTCCGGATGGGAAGGTAGATGAACAATGCCGACGAACAAACTCGGCCGAGGCCGACAGGCCGAGGCCGAACCGGTATGAACCGGATGAGGAGTACCCGACTGCGGAGAGTCGGATGGTGCATGCCCAGTATGAACCGGATGAGGAGTACCCGACTGCGGAGAGCCGGATGGAGCTCATCGAGGCTACATTTGTAAATAGCCGAAAAGTCATACTAGTATAAATATGACTTAGGGCAAACTTCTTTTATGTGTTGTTATTCCTTCTTGTTGGTGCATGAAGAGATTAGAGTGCGTAACTGTACAGAGAGAGAGAGAGAGAGACGAGGTCGTTGCCTTTGTTGTAACCGCCGCCTGTGGCGAAGATCTGTGAGCACGAGGTCGTTGCCTCAGTGATCTCACTGTTGTATATTTCTGCATAGTGACAGTTTGCAGCTTGTGGGTTGCCGTGGTTTTTTCCCATTTTTGGGGTTTTCCACGTATACCTCCTGTGTACCATTTCTCCTCTCTTGTGTCGCGTTTTTTTTATTACCTGTTTTTTTGTGTGTGTAAAGAATCTCGGTTGTGGCCGAGCATCGGACATAAGGAACGTTAAGTTCCCAACAGATTCGACATATAAATGGAAAGCATAATGTGGTGGCCGATATGTTGTCAAGGGCAAGGTATGAGGGTGAAGAAGATTTGCACTCCGACGAAGAGGATGTTGGCCCGGGTGCTAGCAGTGTTTAAAGTAGAAGATTATGAGGGAGAATTCATCGAAATTGGCAAGTACTTAAGCTCTCTTACAAAGGATGAATCATGGTCAAAGGAAGACTTCTACCGAATTAGGAAGAAGGCCTACAAGTTCTTCCTCAAAGAAGGACATCTTTGAGTGGTGTGCAAGAAACAAGATCAACAAACACTAATTGCTGAATTTCATGATAATGTGTGGGCAGGTCATCGAGGTATATGGGCAACTTTCGCAAAGCTCAAGGAGAAGTATTGGTGGCCGGGTGTTTACAAAGATGTAGCAAGCTATGTTGAAACATGTGAGCAATGCCAATTATACTCGAATAATCAACATAGGGATGAACTTCATCCGACATATCCATTATCAATGCATTATAAGTGGTTGGTAGACATAGTGGTTATGCCGATGGGATTGGGGCAAATGAAGTATCTCATGCTAGCAAGAGAGGATCTCACCAACCAAGTAGAAGGACGGGCACTAAGGAATAAAACAACTTCGGCGGTTTGTAAGTTTCTCCTTGAAGATGTTATTTGTCGATACGGATGTGTCGGCAAAATAGTAGCAGATAGGGGAGAGTTAGATGCAAATGAAGCTAAAGATTTCTTTTCAAGAATAGGCGTCAAACTATCGCTCACCATGGCATACAACCCGGACGCAAATGGGAAGGTGGAACGAGGACATATTCCGATTGTAAAAGCTCTAGCAAAGGCTTGCGACGGTAAGATGGGGAATTGGCCACGATTACTACCTTGTGCATTGTGGGCTGATAGAACTACACATAGCACGACTACAGGATATATGCCGGCCGAACTCATATTACGGCAAAAACCAATAATGCCTATCGAGCAAAGTATTGCTTCGTGGACATCTTTGCCATGGCAAGATGAAATGAGTCGAGAAGATTTGCTAGCTATAAGGATTCAACAATTAGAATGGAGGCCTGAAGATGTCGAGTTGGCAATAGAACGGTTGCGCGAGGCTCGATTGAAGAACAAGGAGAATTTTGATAAAAAGCATCGTCTTCGACAAAGAAAAATTGAAGAAGGAGATTGGGTTCTTGTCTATGATAGTAGTCTCAATAATCAATATAGCACTGCTCGAAAGTTTGCCAAACAATGGTTTGGCTCGTATATGGTTAAGAGAATTGGAAAAAATGCAACCTAATTTTTAGCGGAGTTAGATAGAACTCGACTTGCCTTGCCAATTGCAGGAAAGAGGATCAAGATCTTTATGAGAAGAGACACCCCAAATCTTGAGATCGAAGCTCTAGATGATGTAGCCTTGAACATCGAGGTTAAAAGAGGAACCTCACCACAATTGGCACATACAAGTGGATGTGCAGGTTTGATGGGGATGAATGTCGTGTGGTTTCTTACACACGATATGAAAACTAGTAAAATAATTATTTAAGCTTAGTTTAATGTATTGATACAGAAAGATAGATGTCTTCAAGAGTTTCATAACGTATTTTACTTCGCATAAAATGGATAAACAAGCATCAAGTTATGTGAGTGAGAAGTTTGAAGAGAAAAGGGAAAAAACAAAACTCTGAGATATCCCACATAGATAGGATAACATTTGATTCCCCAATATATATAGAAAGCCAAAACCTATTCATTATATCAATGTGTGAAGCATAGAATGTTCAAGGTGACTTGGGCTAAATTGTGTAGATGAATGGCTCAAATGATGTTGGGTCACGACGTACGACTTGATCAGGATGCGCGTGTGTGCGGGCGCACGCACGGATGATTACATGGCTCGGTCGAGGCTCGTGGATGCATACACGATGCGGTCGGGACGCGCGTTGTCGTGATGATTTTCGGCTACGGTGTGAAACCAAGTGAGAAGAATAAACCAAGGATGTGCAATATTGCACATACACTTAGCAAATAAGCCTCCTAAGGCCTAGTGGCACTTGAGTTCATACAGGGGGGTGTAAGCAAGGTTTGAACCTTACACCTCTAAGATACAAGATATTTTCCTTACACTAGGACAACTATCATATAGTGTAGATTTTATGTATTTCCTTTTCATATACAAATTATAGACGAAACAACCATAGAAAACCATGTGCACAAAACCATGGTTCTAAACCCATGGTTTGTGCATGACATAAGCAAAACCGTGTGCACAAAACCGTGGTTTTAGCCCATGGTTTTGTGCATGTCACAAGCATGGAAAGACCTATAAAAGCCTCTACTTGAGCTTGTGTAAGGGGGGCTCAATATGTGATATCACCAACACCACTATCATCAATATAATTATATTTGTCTTTATCTTCTTCATGTTTTTCTACTTCTCAAGTGTACAATCTTTCTTCTTCTCAAGTGAACAAATTTCATCCAATCTTACATTGATCGTCATCTAGCTTCGATAATTCCGCGAACGTCCTCCCCAGTCCAAGACCCCGGTGGTCGCTCGAGTAGCACACGCACGCGCGAATCTTCGCGACATCGTGTGTGTGGATGCGTACACGGCGTGGTCGGGACGCGTGCGTGCATGGATGCGTACACTGCGCGGTCGGAACTTGCGCGCGCGTACGCGTCTATGGTTTGGTTGCAACGCACGTACAAATTGCGCACGGGCTAAACTTTATGGATGATTAGGTCATTTGGCCATGCAACTAAAAGTGGAGGGTCGCATGCAACTAAAATTCAAGGCCATGCAACTAAAAGTAAAAGGCATGCAACTAAAAATGGAAGCATGCAACTAAAAGTAGAGGCCATGCAACTAAAAGTGGACATGCAAAGTAACATTTGGAAGGGGGGTCAACAAAGAGTTCAATATAAGTTTCATTTTTTCCCTCTACTTTTTTTTTCCTTTCTTCTTCTCTCTCCCATTCCTTGGGGAAGAAATCTCTCTCATATTGATATCGGACCACTCCTTACATGGTTGTTGGCTCCTTCCTTTCAAGAATAATCTCTCTTATTCATATCAGACCACTCCTTACATAGTTGTTGGCTGCTTTCTTTTTAAGAATGATCTTTTATATTCATATCCAATCCATTGTAACATGATTCTAAGTTTATAAAGAATTGATTTCTTTTGCAATAAACTAATGTTTCCTCTCATCTACTTGTCTTATATGTGAATTTTGCGTACTAATTCCTTCCAGTCCATAACCCCGGCGGTTCCGTCTCACGATCCACACATAGTGATAGATTCTCACGACAACGTTTCCCAGCGAAATGCGATTGCTTAGTCCCGGGCGCTTCGTTGGGTTTGCTATGGTCCTTCTTCGAAGTGCGTTGATAGCGAAGAACTATTTCAACGGCCTCTTCGAAGGATTTTGGATGCTTATTATGCACTATCTAGTGATAGTCCGAACTGGGGATGCCATTGACAAAACAAGCTGTTAACCAATTGTCCCCTTCTAGACCCGATTTTTGGATTTAGGTTCTAGCATAGTGGACATAGTCTTTTAGTGAGGAAAACTTCCTGCTAGAGAGGTTCATTAAAGCTTGTGCTGCCTCGGTTCGAGAGGGAGGTTGCAGAAATTGGCCCTTAAAAACTGTGACAAAATCTGTCTAGGTATCGGGCAATTTCCCCAAAGTTTGGAGCCCACGCCACCAGGCGACGGCCTTACCCCCTAGTTCTCGGCCGACATATGCAGTCTTTGGA
Source organism: Azolla caroliniana (assembly GCF_043228905.1). Lineage (NCBI taxonomy): Eukaryota > Viridiplantae > Streptophyta > Polypodiopsida > Salviniales > Salviniaceae > Azolla > Azolla caroliniana. The sequence continues at coordinate 11,088,578 of NW_028230449.1, read as the reverse complement.
CTATCTAGCGTGGAATAGAGCTCAAAATGAGACTCCCATCAACCTAGCCACGTGTAGATTGCTTCTTCGGTTCTTTCCATTTTTTCTCCCGTAAATGGCTTTACGACAAATGATGGTTCACCCTAACGCTCATCAGGTCTATTAGTGTCACCTTGTAAACTAATGACACGTGCCTCGAGAGCACTTTGAGATAGCCGAAGTTCGGACATCTGATGAGCGGTTGAACTAAGGACATTTTGTATTTGTAAGAAAACGACTCACCCTAACGCTCATCGGGTCTATTAGTGTCACCTTGTAAACTATTGCCATGTGCCTCGAGAGCACTTTGAGATAGCCGAAGTTTGGACATCTGATGAGCGGTTGAACTAAGGACATTTTGTATTTGTAAGAAAACGACTCAATGGAGATTGCTCCAAGAGGATTTCCTTGAGTTCCTTCCGCTTGAGCGGATGACATCGGGTCGTTATTCTGAGCCATTGAATGATTATTACTCTGATACCAACTATTAGAGTTATGATCTAAAGTAAGCATATGATAAGGATAAAAGATAGATAGATAGAAAGAAGAGAGAGAAAGAAGGGTGCCGATCACTCGACCACCCTCGAGTGAAGGGGTCGAGACAGACTCAAGCCTCGATCGGCGTCCCATACCACCGTCATGGCGTTGAGTTGTACCTGCTGTTGGCGTGCTCGCTATAAGAGTTGACCCACCATGAAACAAAGTCTTGACATAGTCAAGATATGATGAAATGAGGGTAGTTAAGCCTCATATTTATAGCGATACCCAACGCCTGCAGGCAAGTTCACACTTGCCCTAATGGGTTGTCTCTATCCCGAGGATTAAAAGTAATCCTCCCCTTCTTTACACTCTCGTTTAACCCTCACACTTATCCACGTGTATAGAATACTATGGTAAATTATCACCACGGGATATTATATGGTCATGCTCATAACAACAAACATCTTCCCGTCCCGGTGCCCTTGCACGATGATCTAGTCCTCTTCCTCAATGAAGCATCCGAGGTGCGTAATCCGCACTTGCATCCAATGGTCGACGATATGAGTGACCAACACTAGTTCTTTGTGATTGTCGGGACGTGAAGCACGTTCATAAGCTTCCCCTTTTTTCCGACAAAACTAAGGGGAACTTTTTCTACATGCACTATAGGGTGAGGAGTGTTTTCTCCGGTCTCGACAACTCCTGGTTTCTCTGGCTTTTCCAAAAATGAGAACCACTCTTCCTGGGTCATCATGTGGTTAGATTCTCCAAAGTCAACGTACCACACTTCCTCCGATCCGGAAGTGGTCTTCTTCATCGAGTTCGCCTTGTGTTTCATCACAAAGGCTGGCCCTTTTCCTGTCTTTCCAGTTTCGGATCCTTCGAATCCTTCTGATCCTTCGGTTCCCTTGTCCGGGCTTTGCCGGATCTGGATTTATTCAAATCGGCGTGATTCTTCCAACACTCACTCTCAAGGTGGCCTTTCTTGCGACAGTACCAACATTCCGTTGCGGTCTTCTCTTGCTGGTTTTAGGCACCGCTTTGACTCCCCTTACTTGTGGAGGGTCCGAAGCTACTATTGGCAGCATCCTTGTGCCTTAGGTTCTGGTCTTGTCGGCCGCTTCCACCATTTGCCGATTCGCCTCTTCTGCCACGACCACGGAGCCGAGCCGCCTCCATGTATAACATCTTGTTGTGAGTGTGCGTGCTCGTTGACGCACCTGTGTGGTTCTCCTCTACTAGGAGCATCGACAATAAGTCGAAAAACAAGGGTGTATTCTCCCTTGTACAAACCACCATCCGGAATGCTCCGAACTTTGATGCCAGACCCTCGAGACAAACCTGCACCATCTCATCTTCCTCAACGGTTACGTTGATAGAGGCAAGTGAGTCGCAGATGTCTTTGATCTGGGCCGTATAGTCGGCCACCGACATGTTCTTCTATTAGACATTTCTCAACTCCTATCGGAGTTGCAGCTTTCGGGCCGTGGTGCTTGCGGCGAAGACCTTCTTTATGTTCCCCAAGCTTGCTTTGGCGTCTTGGCGTCCTGATATGGCTCAATAGATGATCGGTGACAGTGGACGCAAAGTAGTACATAACTCTGCTTACTGCTTGTTCCCAAGTCGGGAAGTCCCTGTGTGCCACATTAAGTGTTGTATCGTTAGCTCCGTCGACATAACTCGAGTAACCATGCCCAAGCAGGTATTGGTGCGTCTTGTACGACCAAGATGCGTAGTTGGATCTGTCGAGCTTCACCGATAGGAGCTAGCTAGCCATTGCTCGATCCATATCTATCTTCTATCTGTTCTTTACCGGGTGTTAGGGTTTGTCTTTAGAAAACGCTTGTCGGCTGCAGAGCTTCGCAACCCTCGCGCTTTGATACCATGTGAAAGTTAATATGCGGAAGCTTTGACAAAACCGGTTACATCGGGTAGCAACAGAGATTAAACATAGGTTTAAGGGAAGCTCAGAATACACTAGTTTATTATTTTGAATTGAGTTTAATGGAGACAGAGAGAGCAGAGTAGCATAAACTCAGTTCAAAATAATAATGCTCTATACATACAATGTGCTCAGTGAGCAGTTTATACAAGTCTTTAAAAAGGATTAACAGAAGTACTGAAAAGTACTTCAATGCTCATACGTGCAACTAACACTTACTCCTAAAAATATGCCTACGGACTAGGCTAGATTCGTACATCTCTAATGGCCTACCAGCTCTCCGATTCGGCTCCTGGTTCCAGACACTAATCCGGTTCTTCGTTCTAGCTATGGCTGTTAGGAATAATAGTGACACAAAGAGGAGATTAGTACTAAGAGGCGAAGATTATGTTGGGAAATTAGTCTCTCTGGATGGGATCCGGTGATGAATAAAGAGGACCCAGTGAGAACCAAAAGAGATCCGGAAACCAAAGGAGAGTCGGTGAGAACCGGAAGAGAAGACATACCTGTAAATATGTTTTGAGTAAGCCTATTGAGGCTATATTTGTAAATAGCCCTAAGTTCATATAAGTATAAACATGACTTAGGGCAATCACTTTGTAATGTTGTTGTTGTTATTGTCATATTGTTGTATAGAGAGAGCGACAGAGAGAGAGAGAGATACAGAGCGATACTCTGTTGTAACCACCGGTTGGCGAAGATACAGAGATCGAGGTCGTTGCCTCTGAGGCTTTGATTGTACCTTTCTCCTATAGTGATAGTTGGAGTCCGTGGGCTCCAGTGGTTTTTTCCCATTTAGGGCTTTCCACGTAAACATCCTGTGTATTTCCTTTGTGTACTCTCTACTTCCCATTGAAGCGATTCAAGACTCGGTTGTGGCCGAGCAATATTCCGCGCTATTCTGCACAAATTGGTATCAGAATGAACAACACAGGAAATGGAAGAATCGTTCGGCGGCATGTTCATGCTCACCAGCTCCAACTACTCAGTGTGGAAGTCGAAGATAAGGGATATGCTGGTGGTTAAAGATATTTGGTTGCCGGTACAATTCGGGGACAAGAGACCGGATAAGATCGATGCCACATTGTGAGAGGTGATTGTTAAGAGTCTATTACTAATCAATAGACCAAACTAAAGTAAAAGAAGGAAAATAGAATGGATAGAAGAACCCGTTCCACCCGACCACCCCCGAGCTATGATCTAGACATAGCCAACCTACCACTGACATCCCATACCACCGGATATTAGGATGACTAATACCTTGGAAGAGATAAACACGATCGTTGAAATGAAAGCCAAGCCTGCAGCACTAGTGTCTAAGACAGCAACCTTCCGACATAATGTGATTATGAGGGTAGCTAAGCCTCATATTTATACCTTTTCCTAGGCCCCTTAAATAGGTGTGCTTTTCTAAAAGGCTCTCCATTCATTGGTTGTCCAAATCATGATAGTGCATGGACCTACCATTCCTTCTATCCAATCATTAGTCCCCTTTTTAACATTAGTGAACATACCCTTCACTAATGTAAATATTGGTGACCTACCCTCACCAACGTTATGTGTACATAAGATACTCCCCTACTTCAAAAGATTGCACTCTTGCAATATAAAGTGAGGAAATTGTGCCTTAAGAGTATGCTCGCGTTCCCATGTGGCATCATCAATAGGTTTATCCATCCATTTGATCTTGAATAGCTGAATCTCTTTAGAACGTAAACATGTAGTACGAGAATCAAGAATTCGTTCATGAACATGAGGTTTGTAAGAAAAAATCCTCTATTGTTACAAGATCTTGTATTGTGATGGTGTTATCACCAGAGCCTAAAAATGGTTTTAGACGACTAACGTGAAAAACAGGATGAATACCAACGTTATAGGGTGAGGCAAGGTGATAAGTAGATGACCCAACCCGCTTAAGGATTTCAAATGGGCCACAATATTGTGGGGTTAACTTAGCACACTTACCCGTAGATAATGACATAGAGTCAGTAGGGACACGCAAAAAAGCTTTTTGACCAATAGTAAATGCACGAGGACGTCTATCCTGATCAACATAAAATTGAGCACGATCTTGAGCCGTCTTGACATTCTCTTTGGCAATATGCAACATTTGGTTCGTCTTGCAAAAAATTATGTGTACTGTCTAATGTATAATGATGAATAATGACATCAACTGGGGCACGTGGCTGAAAACCATACATCAACATAAAATATCCAATGGATGTATGTTTAGAGCTAATATAGGCAAATTCTAAGATAGAAAGGTATTGCTCCCACTTAGAAGGGGTTTTTGCTACATAAGCTCGAAGCATGTCCTCAATAATTTGATTAACTCGTTCAGTTTGTCCATTAGACTAAGGATGATCTGCGGAACTCATGCTCAACGTAGTTTCTAGTTTCTTAAAGACTTGAGTCCAAAAGTCACTAGTAAACTTGGAATCTCGATCACTAACAATATCCATCGGTAATCCATAAAAATGAAATAACTCATCAACAAATTGATAAGCCAATTGTTGAGCAGTTACCGTGGTTTTGGTAGGAATAAATCTAGCCAATTTTGTTAGTCTGTCAATGACAACCCAAATGGCATCATGACCCCTCTGTGTACGAGGTAAACTAACAATAAAATCCATCGAGATACTTTCCCATTTGTTGTTCGGAATATCTAAGGGATGTAAAAGACCCGCAGCTTTAACTCGTTCTGACTTATTAATCTGACATTGTAAGCATTGAGTTACGTATTTTTCCACGTCAGAGCGCATTTAGGCCAGAAAAAAGTACTTGAGATGAGAACGAGTGTGCGTTGTATTCCAAGATGACCAGTAGATGGTGCATCATGACATTCATGAAGAATTTTCTGTTTTACGTTTGGTAAATCTGGAACACAGACCTTTCCACTACGGTAGAGCAAATCGTTTATAATGTGAAAGGTCGCCTTCGAGGGTAGGGTGCTAGTATCGGCATCTAAACCAGATTCGGCGTTCGTCCAGTATTTTGAAAAATAACCGTCATCAAGGTATTTCCCTTGAAGGTGATCTAAAAGATCAGATGTTATTTCCGTGAAGCTAAGCATGTTAACTTCTTTAATGCGACTAAGGGCATCTGCAACAGTGTTCATAGAACCCTTGCAATACCGTATGGAATAATCAAATTCTTGCATAAGGTCAGCCCAATGGCCTTTACAACCAACAAGATCTGGCTGGTCACAAAAATACTTCAATGATTGATGGTCTATTGTAACCACAAATTTATTTCCATAGAGATAGTGCCTCCATGTTTTAAGTGCATGTATTACCACAAACAACTCTTTCTCTTGAACTGAATACCGAGATTGAGTAGCATCAAGCTTCTTACTTTCTAAAGCAATAGGATGACCGCCTTGATAAAGAACGACACCAATAGCATAATCACTAGCATCGGTTTCGATTGAGAAAGGCTTAGAAGGGTCCGGTAATAGAAGAGTGGGAGCTAGACACACATGCTCTTTGAGTGTCTCAAATGATTTGTCAAGTTGTTCATTCCATGCAATTGGTTTGACAGACTTACGTGGATGACCTTTTAAAAGGTCAGTTAATGGCGTAGTCAATTTGGAATAGCTATGAATTGATTTTCGTAAAAATCCAACAAACCCTAAGAATGATAACAATTCACGAATATTACGAGGAATGGGCCTAAGTTTAACCTTTTCAATACGAGAAGGTTCAATTTCAACACCATTTTCCATAATTAAATGACCTAGGTCACAATAGATTTTTGGAAAAAATCACATTTTGAATGTTTTGCATAGAAAGAGTTGTCACGCAACTTTTGCAAAACAAATCGAACATATTGAACATGATGTTGCAAGGTACGGCTATATATAAAAATATCATTGAAGAAGACGAAAAAAAAATCACTGAGTTGATCTCGGAAAACGTCATCCATCGCTTGTTGGAATGTGGCTGGAGCATTAGTCAACCCGAAAGGCATGACTAAAAACTCATAATGACCATAACGTGTACGAAAAGTGGTTTTAGGAATATCATCCTCGGCAATGTGAATCTGATGATAACCTATCTGTAAGTCAATTTTCGTAAAATATTGAGCCCCATGCAAACGGTCAATCAAATCATCGGCACGAGGTAACAGATATGCATTTTTAATTGTCATTTTATTCAAACGGCGATAATTGATACACATTCGCCATGAACCTTCCCTCTCCTTAACTAATAGAACTGGCGCACCCCAAGGTGATTTACTATACCTAATGTGTCCCATACTCAAGTATTCCTTAAGTTGTTTAGCGATCTCATCCTCTTCTAATCGACTAAGTCGGTAAGGTGGAATGCTCACAGGAGCAACACCAGGAATGAGTTCAATTTAATGGTCCACATTACGTTTTGGTGGTAAAGTAAGTGGCAATTCGTTAGGAAACACGTCTTGAAAATCGTCTAAAATAGAGTCGAGTAATCGTTGTTCATAATGTGGTAATTGTGTAGCGTCAATATTAAATAATAAAATTGAAGTGCAGGATTAATTACACACGAATAAATTAATGAACTTAAATACTCACTTAAAGATTTAGAAGACACAAGTGAACGAGAAGGAAGTTTGGAACATTGAATAAAATGTTTACCATTATTAAGTTCAAATGTGATTGAGTGATTAACCCAATCAATGGACCAAGAAGGGTTTTTATTAAAAAACCAAGGGTATCCTAAAATGACATATGCGGATTGTAGTTTCATAACATGAAAGTCAAGCTTCTCCAAATAGGTATTTATTTGAATTGGCAGATGACAAACAATGCCACTGATGTATTGAACACTTCGATTTGCCATGTGAACTTGATAGATATGATCACTTGCGTTTATGTGGAGTTCCATTTGCTGCACAAAGTGATCATTAAGAAAATTGTGAGAACTACCGAAATCAAACAAGAAATGTGCTTGTCTTCCATTGATATACCCGACTGCTCAGAGTAAATCATTAGGTCCAAGTAAATGTGAAGGAAAAGTGCATTCACATGAACTTTGGTTGGTATGAACTTTAACAACATCAAAAGACTCACCTGTGTGACTCGTCGATTTTTCATGAGGAGGGGGGGTGTTCATTGAATTCCTCTCAACACGATGACAGGTATCCTTTGTGTGGCCCCATTTCTTGCAATATGCACAAAAGAGGTTAGGTTTCTTGGAGTCGCAGTCAAGAGTGTCATTGGATTGTTTACGTTTCCCAATGAACTTGACATTCAGAGTTTTGGCGAACTCAAGTTTATTGTGGTCTTTCTTGGAAGTCCTATGGTACCGAAGTACAATGTTGACGACTTCCTCAAAAGTTGTGGGGTCCTTGTCATGGACAATCCAATGGTAATCCCCATTAGGAATACCATTCAAAAAGCAAGCAACAAACCATTTCTCACCCGTAAGTCCCGATTTTTGGATCTGGGTCCGAGCATGATGCACATAATCCTCGAGAGAGGTAAATGGATTACTCGACAACGTGAGCAAGTGTTGCGCTTGTTCAGTTTGAGAAGGTGGCTGCAAAATCTTTTCTTAAAAACATCAACGAAACCTTCCCAAGTTGTGGGTAAGTTCTTTGCAGTCCTTAGACCGCACCACCAAGCAGCAACTCAGCCACCTAACTCATGACCGACTAACCAATTTTTACAACATCGAGCTTGGGGTGGAGCTCAAAGTGAGACTCCCAACGACCAAGCCAAGGCTAATGGCCTCCTAAGGATCACCTTCTTTCTTGGACTCAATAGTCAATTCTTGGAATTTCTTTTCCAATGCCATATTGGCCTACCTCATTTTGGCCAATTGATTCAAGGTAGTAGTGAGCAATTGCTCAATAGTGATCTCAGCTTGTGTGCGAGATGCGGATTGGAGTTGAGAGGTCTCGGTCGGAGAGATTGCTCCAACAACGTTCAAAACTTGTTCCATGATGCAAGCTGTGGGTATGCAATATAAATAAGGAGGTTCAGAAAATACACAATCAAAATGAATGCTTGAAATTTTGATTGTAAGAACTTTACCAAGAAAGCATCTCACGTCTTTACCCCTCTAGACATATGAGATGTGATTCGAGATCCGATCACTATGGTAACACTATGGTGTTTTAAAAACCATGGGGGAAAACATAGCTAAGATGTCTTTCTCGGATCTCTATCTTGAATAATCATGGCAGCTCCCCGAGGCTCAACCATGGTTCTAACATCAACGTAGTTTCCTAGTTAGCCTTATATTATAATGCCAACCCAACATGTATTGATATGGTTGAGAAAGTGTATTACATGAAAAAAACAAGTGCACTCGCAAGTAATATTTTAGTCTTGCGAGTAACAAGGAAATGTTATGACAAAAACGATAAAATAAGGTAAATGACAATGACTAGAAAATCATACAAAAGTGAAACGAAAATTTATGTAATTAGAAATGAATTAGAATAATAATCAATTAGGTGTATGAATCATTAAGCATGCCTTAAGGTATGAAAACCTAAGGTAGTCAACATGCACCTCTTCAAGACCACCACATCTCCCTAGAATCGGCCAATTGATGGCTGAATAAAGAGTAAAGTGGCATAGGTAAGCGACACATACCTCGTCATGGACACAACATCCCATAGACTCGGCCCAGTGATGGCTCAACAGAGGGAAGAGTGGCCTGCTCAACATCGTATGCAAAAGGGTCATGAGGTGAGTGTGTGCGATTAGGGCAAACACACTCGACCCAATGCACAACAATAATTAATATCGTAAGAGAAGGCTCAAGAGAAGGGAGAGTGGGATATACATCGCAATATGCAAAAGGGCCATGAGTTGAGCGTGTGCGATTAGTGCAAACACGCTCGACCCGATGCATAAGTAGATTAACATCGTATGATGGTAGAAAGAAGAAAGAAAAGAAAAGAAAACATAATACCACTTCCATATGACCAAGAAGAAAGCATCATAGAAAAGAAAAGAGAGATCGAGAAAGAAGAATACTGGGTTAAGAATGTTGTTTTGATCCTGTGAAGAGCATGATGAGCCTTGTTAGATCCCCATCGTTGACACGCAAAAAACATCAAAACAACAAAAAAAATTGTTAGTAAAAGCTCTGATACCATTGTTAAGAGTCTATTACTAATCAATAGACCAAACTAAAGTAAAAGAAGGAAAATAGAATGAATAGAAGAACCCGTTCCACCCGACCACCCTTGAGCCAACCTACCACCGACGTCCCATACTGCCGGATATTAGGATGACTAATACCTTGGAAGAGATAAACACGATCCTCGAAACGATCCTAGCCCGCACCACCGATGTCTAAGATAGCAACCTTCCAACGTAATGTGATTATGAGGGTAACCAAGCCTCATATTTATACCTTTTCCTAGGCCCCTTGAATAGATGTGCCTTTCTAAAAGGCTCTCCATTCATTGGTTGCCCAAATCATGGTAGTGCATGTACCTATCATTCCTTCTATCCAACGTTATGTGTACATAACAATGATGCACATGAAGACAATGACATACATCTGGTGCTTGATGTATCAGCCCCTGGAAGGCGTTCATGTGCTCCGCCATACTAGAGCCGTCCTAGTACCGGAGCCTCACTAGCTTCCAGAATACTGAAACCCGATTAACGACATTCTTGTTCGAGCAGATAACGAAGGAGAATAATGGGGGCAGTTTGAGGAGTACTGCAGGTCGAAGGCAATCCGGCTCGAGTTTACTATGCCGAAGACGTCCGAATTAAATGGGCTGGTCGAATGGATGAACTGGACCGTGATGGAGAGAGTTCGGAGCATGCTGGCACATGCAAAGTTACCCAAGACGTTTTGGGCTAAGGCATTGATGACGGCAACCTGTGTGATAAACAGATCACCCTCAATACTGTTGAGAACTCGACGTTCCTTATGTCCGACGCTCGGCCACAACCGAGATTATTTTCATACACAGAAAAACAGGTAATGAAAACGCGACACAAAAGAGGAGAAATGGTACACAGGAGGTATACGTGGAAAACCCCAAACTAGGGGAAAAACCACGGCAGCCCACAAGCTGCAAACTGTCACTAAGCAGAAATATACAACAGTGAGATCACCGAGGCAACGACCTCGTGCTCTCAGATCTTCGCCACAGGCGGCGGTTACAACAGAGGCAACGACCTCGTCTCTCTCTCTCTCTCTCTGTCTCTCTGTACAGTTACGCACTCTAATTTCTTCTTACACCAACAAGGAAGAATAATGATCACGCACACAAAAAAAAAACTAAAAGTTTGCCCTAAGTCATATTTATACTAATATGACTTTTCGGCTATTTACAAATGTAGCCTCGATGGGCTCCATCCGGCTCTCCGCAGTCGGGTACTCCTCATCCGGTTCATACCGGGCCTACACCATCCGACTCTCCGCAGTTGAGTACTCCTCATCTGGTTCATACCGGGCCTGCACCATCCGACTCTCCGCAGTCGAGTACTCCTCATCTGGTTCATACCGGGCCTGCACCATCCGACTCTCCGAAGTCGGATTCTCCTCATCCGGTTCATACCGGGCCTGCACCATCCGGAGGGACCTGTCTACCAACAAATACCCCTGGGGAAGACACACTACAAAGAGTATGGACCGGTAAGGATGTGTCTTATCAGAATCTGAAGGTGTTTGGTGTCTCACATATGTGCATGTTGCAAAGGACAAGAGAGCAAAGTTGGATCCGAAGTCCCGACCATGCATATTCCTTGGATACGGCGATGATGAGTTTGGTTATCGGGTGTGGGATCTTGTCGACAAGAAGGTGTTCCGGAGTCGAGACATAGTCTTCATGGAAGACAAGACCATTGTCGACTGGGAGTGGGAGAAGAAGGTGATGAACTCCGGATCATCCAATGAAAACTAGCTTGAGGACACAAGGATATACCCGGTTGAAAACCAGATGTTAGCCGGTAACTGGATGACACTCGACGAACCGGCCGGATATGGACAAGAAACCGAACGGACCGAAGAAGAAGAAGAAGACACTAGGACCGGACAAGATCCCGAATCGGATGAGGATGATGAACAAACAGAGGAACCGGTAGTTAGAAACCAGGGACAGAGATATCCTCTCCGGGAGAGAAGATCGCCCTAGAGATTTCCGTTGCAAAGCATGTTTTGCTAACCAATGAGGGGGAGCCGGAAAGCTTCGAAGAAGCAAAGAGAGAGACCCACAACCACAAGTGGTTTAGGGCCATGCAGGACAAGATGGATTCCCTGCATGAGAACCACACATATGAACTAATGGAGTTGCCGAAAGGGAAGAGAGCACTCTGGAACAAGTGGGTGTACAAACTCAAACCGGGAGATGTCGGAAATCCACCAAGGTATAAGGCATGAATCGTGGTGTAGGGCTTCTAGCAGAACAAAGAAATGGATTTCGATGAGATCTTTGCCCCGATAGTAAAGATGACATCCATCCGGACGGTATTGGGCATAGCGGCAAGCATGGACCTCGAGGTAGAGCAACTGAACGTCAAGACGACATTCCTCCATGGAGACCTCGAAGAAGAAATCTACATGCATCAAACGGAAGGATTTGAGAAGAAAGGGAAGGAGCACTTGGTGTGCCGGTTGAAGAAGAGCCTATACGAACTGAAGCAAGCCCCCTGGCAATGGTACCGGAAGTTCGACTCCTTCATGACCGACCAAGGGTACCACAAAACGCAAGTCGATCACTGCTTGTTTGTGAAGAAATTTGACGGAGGAGATTTCCTGATACTCTTCGTATATGTGGATGATATGTTGGTCGTCGGATGAGACCAAGGCAAGATTCGGATGCTAAAGAAGGCTCTGAACTGGACCTTCTCAATGAAAGATTTGGGTCTGGCAAGACAGATATTGGGAATGCATATCATTTGGGACTGGTCGAAGAAGCTGGTGTGGTTGTCACTAGAGAAGTACGTGACAGAGGTGCTTCAACGGTTCAACATGTCAGAGGCAAAACCAGTCGGATCGTCACTTCCAGCAAACTGAAAGTTGTCCAGAAAACAATGCCATAGGACAAAGGCGGAGAAGACGGATATGATGAAGATACCTAATGCCTCTGCCGTCAGGAGCATGATGTACTCAATGGTATGTACCTGGTTGGATATCAGATATGCAATCAGAGTGGTGAGCCGGTTCATGAGAAATCCGGGAAGAGAGCATTGGAATGCGGTCAAGTGGATACTCTGGTAACTGAAAGGCACCCCGAGTATGTGCCTCTGGTTCAGCTCAGGTAATCCCCAACTTGACGGATTCACGGATTCAGATATGTCGGCTGATGCGAATACCAATCGGTCGACATCCGGATATGTCATGACTTATGTAGGGGGAGCTGTCTCGTGGCAATCGATATTGTAGAAGACGGTTGCGTTGTCAACCATGGAGGCAGAGTACACGGCAGCTGTAGAAGCCAGTAAGGAGATAATCTGGATGAAGGACTTAATCAAAGAGCTAGGAATTCAACAAGAGGAATATTGGCTCTACGACGACAGTCAAAGTGCCATCCACCTTGCAAAGAATGCAGCCTACTATTTCCAGATGAAACATTTCCAGCGGAGGTACCACTAGAAATGGGAGAGAGTACAAGATCAAGAGTTCGTGTTGACGAATATCCACACGGAGGAGAACGAGTCGGACATGCTGACCAAGGTCGTGACAACCGACAAGTTGGACGCGTGCCGAAAGCGAATTGGGCTAACAAGATATCCCATGCCGGAGTGAAGGGGGAGATTGTTGGGAAATCAGTCTCGCCAGATGGGATCCAGTGATGAATAAAGAGGACCCAATGAGAACCGGAAGAGATCCGGAAACCAGAGGAGACCCGGTGAGAACCGGAAGAGAAGACATATCTGTAAATATGTTTTGAGTAAGCCTATTGAGGCTATATTTGTAAATAGCCCTAAGTTCATATAAGTATAAATATGACTTAGGGCAATCACTTTGTAATGTTGTTGTTGTTGTTGTCATATTGTTGTCTAGAGAGAGCGACAGAGAGAGAGAGTGAGATACAGAGCGATACTCCGTTGTAACCGACGGTTGGCGAAGATACAGAGATCGAGGTCGTTGCCTCCGAGGCTCTGATTATATCTTTGTCCTATAATGATAGTTGGAGTTCGTGGACTGCCGTGGTTTTTTCCCATTTATGGTTTTCCACGTAAACATCCTGTGCATTTCCTTTGTGTACTCTCTACTTCCCATTTCTGTGTTCCATTCCCATTGAAGCGATTCAAGACTCGGTTGGGGCCGAGCAATATTCCGCGCTATTCTCCACAGATTAGTACTAAGAGCAAAAGAGGGTGTAGAACACTTGAGAGAGAGATAGAGAGAGAGAATGATGATGACAAAAGATGTATTATGTAGAAAGAATATACAAGGATAGCTAGGAGGCTTAAGACATGCGTTGAACCGATTTGGTTTGAAACAATGCCTTGGGCCTCCTTATATAGTGTGTTTAGGAGTACTCCTAAAGTTTCTAGAATTTTCCAAAGAAATCTGGAATATACATCAATTTTCTATAGTGAAATAATAAATGAAAATAATATTTTTTGTATTACAATGTATAGTTTAATGGCAAGGGCTTGACCCATGTAGCATAAGGTCATGGGTTCAAATCTTGCCATATCATGACGTTATCCACTTTTTAAAATGACAATTGTGAACTAAAATTAAATGAAAATAATATCTTTTGTATTACAATGTATAGTTTAATGGCAAGGGCTTGACCCATGTAGCATAAGGTCATGGGTTCGAATCTTGCCATATCATGACATTATCCACTTTTTAAAATGACAATGGAAGAAAGAAAAGGATGAAGTTAATACACGGGAGAGACAAAGAGAGCAGAACGTAAACATTAATTCAAAATAAAAACACTTTGTACATACAATTTGCTATAACAACACTATTTATACAAAGTTCATAAAGGACTGATAGAAGTACTAACAGGTACTTCAACGCTCATACGAGCGATTAACACTAACTACGAGAAAATGATTACCTAGTAGTCTAGGTTACTACTAGGCTTCTTATTCCCGCTCGAATCTGGCTCTCCAATCCGTCTCACCGATCCGGCCGGTTGTATCCGGATACATATCCGGCTCTGGCTTATTCAGCCGATCCAGATCCAATTGAGCTTGCTCACTCAACACTCCCCCTCAAGCTCAACTTGAGGTCAGATCATGATCTCACTATCTCTGGCAGCCAGTCCTTCCACCCCACTCCTTCTGGCGTTGTTCCGCTTTGCTCGCACTCCTCGTCCTGTCCGGTTCTGCTTCCCGCGACCCGTCCGGTACTACGCACCTTGACCTCCTTGGTTGGCTTGTCTGCTCAACATGCCCATTTTAGCTCTTTTGTTGTTATGACTCTCGCGCTTGTCGATCCATCAATTCCTCCCTGTCGGTGTCGACTTCCGCGGCCTTCTCGTCCGGTTTGCCTTTAGTTGATCCCGCTTCTCCAAATCCAATTGTTGAAGCGAATCGATTGTCTCCGATTCGTTCCCATCCTTGTCTGAGTTGGTGTTCTCCAACTCGTCTTCCGGCTCAGGCCCTTCACCACATAAGACCATGTCCGGGTCTTGGCCTTCTCCTTTCGCTCGGCTCTGTCCTTCTTGACTCTGTCGCCACTGCCGCTCATTCCGACTTGTTCGGATGTGCCGACTTCCTTCATCAACTCGGCTAACTTTTTCTGCTCATCTCCCCCCTTGATTCTTTCTTCCTCTTTAGCTCCTTGTCCGGTGCCATCACTAGTGCCTTTGCTCGTTCCTGTTCTCCCCCTCAAGTGTGGCATGTCGAGATGTTGTACACCAAGCATATCGGTGAAGTGCTGCAACTTGTCCGATACGAGCGGTTTGGTGAAGATGTCGGAAACTTGCAGATCCGTCTGAACATACCGAAGTTCGACTTCACCACTCAAAACCCACTCAACACAAAGTGATAATGGACTTCTATGTGCTTCGTCTAAGCATGGAACACGGGGTTCTTGGCGAGCTGAATGCTGCTCACATTGTCACAATAGATCAGGATCGGGGTTGATACCTCAATCCGCAGGTCTTGCAGCAGTTGCCGAAGCGAGATGGCTTCACAAATGACAATGGTAGTGCCCCGGTATTTTGCCTCAGTGCTCGACAGAGCCACTGTTAGCTACTTTTTGTTGCTCCACACAAAAGCCACGCTACTCAGAGAAAACATGTAACCAGAGCCGGATCGGCGATCCGATGCATCACCAGCCCAATCGGCATCGGTATATCCGACTAGCTTACCAGCTATAGTGTGTCGGCATAATAGCCCCCAGTCCTTCTGCCGCTAACATACTCAACTATCCGGTGTCGTGAAAAATTCGTCACTATGTGTGGATCGTGAGGCGGAACCACCGGGGTTATGGACTGGAAGAAATTAAGGCTCACACGCTTAGCACAAGCAAGATTTACACATGAGACAAGTAGGTAAAAGAAAATATTCAATTATTGCAAAAGAAAATGGATTCTTTATAATTCTAGAATCATTTTACAATGTATTGGATATGAATATGAGAGATTATTCTTGGAAGAAAAGAGCCCACTACCATCTAAAGAGTGGTTTGATATGAATATGAGAGATTATTCTTCCCCAACGAATGGGAGAGAGAAGAAGATAATGGGGAAAAAAAACTAGAGAAAAAAAGTGGAACATATACGGAGTTCCTTGTTGATCATAGCCTCCCATGTTCCTTTGCATGCGTCCCCTTTTAGTTGCATGGCCTCCTTTTTAGTTGCTTGGCATTTATTTTTAGTTGCTTCGCCTTTACTTTTAGTTACATGGCCTCCTTTTTTAGTTGCTTGACCTTTACTTTTAGTTACATGCGATCGTTCGTATAATTTGGCCACATCATCCACAATCATCCATAAAGTTCAGCCCGTGCGTCGCAACCAAACCGCAGAAACATCTACGCGCACGTCCGCACACACGCGCCGATCTTGCCATGGTTATGGCACTTGTTTTCACCTCCTCTTCATCTGATTGTTGCCGCTTCCACTTAATCAGGTCCACGATAGTATCATGGAACTCCTTCTTAGCGATCCCAAGCAGTTCTCTCAAAGTAAGGTTGACATGACTGTCTGAAACCTTCTCTTCAAGGACCTTCCGCAAGACAGTTGTTTGTTCTATGTCCGACCTTAGCTTGTAAGTCGGTGCCTCTCGTTCTTTTCCTTCATAAATCCATCGACTTCCATCCAAGAAGGTTGGCTTGATCCACTAGGCTTCATGCTTGTTTCTCCTATCTCTTTTCGTGGCGTAGGTTGGGCTTGCCCTTCTTTCCCTGCGTTCCTCGTATTGTGACCCTTTGATGTGCCATCTTCTTCATCAGTTCTTTTCCTCTTCTCTTCGACAAGAGCTTCATAGTTGTCACACACAACCTCCGCAAAGCTTGTGTTATCGTCGACTGGATCCGACCATCCGATAACTCGTCGCACATTTCAATTAGAAAGTTTTAGATCCTCCAAATCGATTTTTCCTTTCTTTTAGCACTCGAAGACTATCAGCCAAAACCCAGCTCCCAGCTTGATCATCTTTAGATTCTCTCATCCAACTCGTATCCCGGCCAATGCGGCATAGTGCATAGCTTCCACATGCCTTGCGTTTTCCTCCTCCACGATCTTTTTCAGCCCGCCTCTTCCGAAGTTCACTCATAGTGTCTTTCGGGTCTCGCTCGAATGAATCATGTTGTCATCCAAATAAACGACATTCTTGCAAATTGCGTCTTGCAAGTCAGTGCACTCCCTTTGCGAGTGCTTGAAGCTATCACACCACACACATCTATACGCTTCTTTTCCCTTGGGCTTGCGTCGACCTAAGTTGGCCATCGATACCGCTTCAAACTACTTGGAGAGCTCTTCGATTATAGAGTCCTCCATCTCTTTCATGTCAAAATTGTTGATTGGTTTGTTAGGCTTGACCGTCACAGGTGCCTTCCTTCTCCACAATTGTGGATTCTCCATATCAGTTTCCTCTTGCCATTGTTGACGCTTATCAAGACGGCTACAAGCCTTCTTCACCGCCGCCCAGTCCACTACCAAGCCATTTGGTTGTGTTTCGTCCTCCAAAAAACTGCCCAATTCTCACTGGTCTTTCGTATCCACTACCTTTAGAAATAGCAAGACTTTATCTCCATCGAGAACTTGTTGATTAGCACTTGGAAGTCAATTGTAATTCTAGTCGAATTCCGCATATACTCCCAACACACATAGATTCTTCCTTTTCTTATCGATCCAAATCATTAACATATGCCGAGTCATCCGTGACGAGTCTTCAAGCATGTATTCAGTGAGAAGCACCTTTTCGAACTTCACCCTGACGCGCTCACGGATCCCTGGTTCCACCACACGTTTGAAGCTAGAAATTTGTTTGAAATCGTTGACATCCCTCTGTTGCATCTCATTCTGATAGGTAGCAAGGAAATCCATGATGTTCTTGCCACCAAATCGTGTAGCTATCTCGACTGTTCGATCAATAGCTTTGTCGATTAAAGCCTCTCGATCTCCCACTTTCAGCATGTATTGCACGACAGACACCATGCCTTTCGTTAATTCCTCTCCTTGAGTTCCGCTTGTCGAAGCCATCGTTGCACTTGATATCCTCCATATCGCCTCCTCACGTCGGGTTCACCAATTAATTATGTCGTGAAAAATCCGTCATTATGTGTGGATCGTGATGTGGAACCACCGGGATTATGAACTGGAAGGAATTAAGGCTCACATGCTTAGCACAAGCAAGATTTACACATGAGACAAGTAGGTAAAAGAAAATATTTGTTTACTGCAAAAGAAAATGGATTCTTTATAATTCTAGAATCATGTTGCAACGGACTGGATATGAATATGAAAGATCATTCTTGAGAGAAACAAGCCAACAACCATGTAAGGAGTTGTCTGATATGAATATGAGAGATTATTCTTGGAAGAAAATAGCCCACTACCATGTAAGGAGTGGTTCTATATGAATATGAGAGATTATTCTTCCCCAAGGAATGGGAGAGAGAAGAAGAGAATGGGGAAAAAAAACTAGAGAAAAAAAGTGGAACATATACAAAGTTCCTTGTTGATCATAGCCTCCCATGTTACTTTGCATGCATCCACTTTTAGTTGCATGGCCTCCATTTTTAGTTGCTTAGCCTTTATTTTTAGTTGCATGGCCTCCTTGTTTAGTTGCTCCACCTTTACTTTTAGTTGCTTGACCTTTACTTTTAGTTGCATGCGACCGTTCATATAATTCGGCCACATGATCCACAATCATCCATAAAGTTCAGCTCATGCGTAATCCGTACGTGCGTCGCAACCAAACCATAGATGTGTTCGCGCGCTGCCGTGAAAAATCCGTCACTACGTGCGGATCGTGAGGCGGAACCGCTGAGGTTCTGGACCGGAAGTATTCGAAGTTTGCACTAACTTTAGCGAGAAAGTATTTAAGATAGATTGAAAGAGAGAGATTGAGATAAGAAAGAACACTTGACTTTAGATTGAGAGAGATTGAAATGGAGAGAGAGATTAAGATTGAACCCTTGACTTTAGATTTGAGGAACACGATATATTATCAATTGGATAACGAATTATTTTTTCTTATTAAAATCTTGATTAATACATAGCTCGTTTTTCTTCTTTATCCACTCTTTTATAGATGCCCCCATGCATATGATGCATGTGAGGGTGTAAGACATGCATGTAATGCATAAAATGCATGAGATGCATGTTTGCCATTTGGCGCTCATGCATTACATGTGTTGCATGATAACCATGTGACTCATTCAAGTGCTCATGTATGAGAATTTACATGTGAAAGTATAATGATAAAATATAACTTAAAGAAATGACTTGGGTTTTTTTTTCGTTTCACATCGAAAATCTTCAAGACACCGTGCTTCGCGATCAACTTATCTGATCGACCCGTCTATCCGGTCCATCCGGTCAACATCCGACCCGGTGATCCGGTCCATCCGATCCAGTCCGGTTCCGTCGCCGTCCGGTTCCGTCCAACACACTATTTGAATAACTTGGACGCATGCATTTATCCAAGTTATACAACCCAACCTTTTTGTGCTCCTAGAACATAGATGAAATATAAAGAGATATAGCTCTACTTATATACTCTTGAATCTTGATGTTGTCCTATCTATGTGGGATATCTCAGAGTTTTGTTTTCCTCTTCTTCTTCTCCAACTTCACACTCACATAACTTGACACTAAGTTGTTCGTTTCACATGTAGTAAAATGCATTTGGAAGCTCTTGAAGACATCTATCTTTTCGTACCAAGATAGTAAACTAATATAAAATAATATCTTCACTATTATTGTTTCATATTGTGTGTGAAGAACCACACTCGATTTTGTACATTCCTCGTGAGAAGCTTGGTAAAGTTTTAATTATGGGAGACTTCAATGCAGGAGTTGGAAATTTCCAAAATGTGGAGACATTTGAAGAAAATGTAGTAGAACATTGACTATTGCGGGACTGAGAGGATTGTGTCATGTTAGATTATGCAAAACTTTTGATACATATGTTAAATTGCACAAATTTGATTATCCTAAATGGTATAAAGGCATTCCCATTGACAAATGTGCTCACATGTTTACCATCCTCGGGTGGAGGAAGTGTGGGTGATTACGCATTAATGTTGGCATGTGATCTATCATTGGTGAATGTGTTTAACATTGGTTCGCTATCTCCAGACTCAGTCCACAAGCCATTGTACTTAGAGGTTGCAATTCTACATTTCACCAATAGATGCCATGGAGTGAAAGATGAAAAGAGATGTACATCTGACCTTGCTATGAAAAAGCTAAGATGTATGCAAATGAAGTGGAGAACCATTTGTTAAATTTTTCTCTAACTAACGATGTTAAAGAAAATTGGTAACATTTGAAGGATATCATCCTTAAGGTTGGGTATCAATACTTTAAGAGGCATGTGGTTGGGCATAAAATGTGTAGTTTTCCATGTAATTCTTGGTTCGACGATGAATTTAAGATGTATCTCAAATGGTTTAAGTCTATAGAGCGGGGAAATGAAAAGATTGTTGCATGCCACCTATATAAGAATGTAGTGTCGAGAAAGGAAAGAAGATATTTCCAAATGCAAGAGATGAAAAGTAAAACTTGTTTAAGCTCAAGCCAAAATTAGCATGGGGACAACCCAAGAGTAAGAAAGACAATGTGAAATGCCACGTTACAAATAAAGAGATGTTAGAGTTTGTACAAAGGCTATATATGCATGAAGGTGTCGCTCCTATAGTTGAGAAAATTGAAACACCATTCACTACATGTATTGATCTTGATGTTATCAATAAGGGAATAAAGAAGATGGCTAGTGGGAAAGTTGTAGATGCAACCTACGTCTCATGTGAGATTTTAAAATGGACAATGCCACATACTCGTCATTGGATAATGACAATTATCGAGCAAGCTATAAAACAAGGATGTCCAAATGATTGGCTTATAAATTGGATTAAACCAATATTTAA
The DNA here is from genome assembly GCF_043228905.1 of Azolla caroliniana. Classification (NCBI taxonomy): domain Eukaryota; kingdom Viridiplantae; phylum Streptophyta; class Polypodiopsida; order Salviniales; family Salviniaceae; genus Azolla; species Azolla caroliniana. The sequence goes on along the minus strand of NW_028230449.1, from coordinate 11,067,668 downwards.
AGCTAGAGATAAGATTCAAGTATCAAATTATCGTACAATAATGGTGAGCTTAACTATTGCTAGATTATATAGCACTATTATGGAGCAAAAGATAAGCACATGGGCTGAAAGTACAAGCAAAAGAGCACTTGGGCAAGTAGGATTTAGACCAAAACATTCCACTCTGGATCATTTGATCACATTGAGAGTAATCATGGAAGAGAGTCAACTACAAGGAAAAACACTTTATTGTTGTTTTCTTGATTTTAAGAAAGCATTTGATACCGTACCATGAAGTGAGCTTTGGAATAGAATGGTAGAGATTGACATACCATTAGAGTACCGAGTTGTTGTTGCATGCCTATATGAACAAGTTAAATGCCAACTAGAAATGGATAGTGGATTCTCAAAGCACTTTTTAAGTAACATGGTGGTCAAGCAAGGATGTCCACTATCACCAACACTCTTTGGCTTATGCATTGATAAATTAGAAGAAGTGGTGAATAAGGTTGCAAGAGAAGAAGGATTGAATGCCCCCAAATTGATGCAACATGTTATCTTATTGCTTCTATATGCATATGATGTGGTACTCTTCTCATATGATGTTGATAGTATCCAAAATTTACTTGGGGTATTAGATGAATTTTGCCATAGTAGTGGACTAGCAGTGAATGTGGAGAAATGTAAACAAAAATGATGGTAGTGCAAACCATCCAACCTCATCATTACCCTATGCTCACATATAGAGGTGAACATATACAATTTCTTCCAAGCTTTAAATATCTTGGTATTGATGTACCTGCCACAAATAAATGGAGTGCATGCTTTGATTCTAGGCTCCAAGCTCGTTGGAAATCGTATTACCTTTTGGAGAACCAATGCAACCAAAGTGATACTTGTGGATGGGAAGTAAAACTAATGTTGTTCAATGCCATGGTAACTCAAGTATTGTGTTATGGAGTAGAAGTGTGGGGTGGCACCATCTCTCTTAATGCATGGAATGAGATCGAGAAAATTCAAAAGATGTTTTTGAGAAGCCAATTAGGAGTTAAATGCACTACCCCTTACCAGGTTATGCTCTTGGAAACAAGTGTTTGACCCATAGAACTATCGGCACTCCAAAGAGTATATAAATACATTACAAAAGTAAAGAATATGTTGAATCATCGATTACCACATGTTGCTTGGAATGTTGGATGTCAGCTACAAAAGAATCATAGAAGTAAGATTCTCTGATCCGGTTGGGTTGTTGACATAAGGAAATGGTTTAGAGGATGGGGTTTGGATGATCTTTTAGAGCTTTCGTTCAATGCTATGTAGTATGTAATGATTGAGGAAAGGTTGGTGGAATCATTAAGGATGGAGTGGGAAGATGCTAAGAGGACAAATCTAGAATACTACATGGCAAATGTCAACCCTGAATGTTGGTCTCAATATAAAGCAAGAATTCCTATCGATTATATCCAATCTTATCTCATTACCAATATGAGTAGTAATGCTTGTAGAGACCTTACACTACTTCGCACTCGATCTCACAAGCTAGGTATTGAAGTTGCATCATGGTATCAAAATGTAACTGTTTTGAGGACATGCAAAATATCCAATGAAGGCATGGTAGAGGATGAATGTCACTTGCTCCTCACATGCTTAACATATAGTGCAATTCGTTCAAGATATGCTGACATACTAAGAGGGAGTGATAAGTGCCATACTTAAGACACCTCTAAGAAGGTTGAGCTCATATGTGCATGCTTTATTCACACATAGAGACTTTGTGCTTCAATATATATATACCCCTTCATAGGAAGGAGACACATATCAAGAACACATGTATACGATGGTCCCATAGGTCAAAATTGGTCACTTTATGGACAATATAAATTCTAATTCTCGTCTTACACAGTCAGTGACTATGGCTATGTAAAGATCAGACGATAATGGAGAGAGTGAGAAGCATGTTGTCGCATGCAAGGTTGTCAAAATCATATTGGGCTGAGGCGATGTACATGGTTGTTTATCTGCTCAACGGGTCTCTCTTAGTGCCTCTGAAAGGTGATGTCCTGCAAAAGGTGTGGACAGGTAAAGATGTCTCCTACCAACACCGGAAGGTGTTCAAATGCCTGGTATATATGCACGTAGCTAAGGACCAGAGGTCGAAGCTCAACAGAAAGTCGAAACCATGCATATTCCTTGGATACTCTGAGGATGAATTCGGCTACAGGATGTGGGACTTTCTTGATAAGAAGATTGTGAGGAGTTGACACATAGTGTTCATGGAGGACAAGACAATCGAAGACTGGAAACCGCAGCAACTAGGGTCATCTTCCCGTCCGACTTTGAACACAGGATTAGTCGACACGACACAGTCGATTGTTAGAAGACAGCCAATCGGAACAACCGAATCTGAGATGGTTGACTCAGAGCAACCGACTAATACATATGAGAAGGAGTCGATAGAGCTACAAGAGTCGATTAAGGCATATGAGTCAGAATCAATAGAGCTACACAAGTCGGTTAAGGCATAATAGTCAGAGTCAATATAACTCCAACAACCGACCAACATGCATGAACCCGAGGTGAATGAAGAGTCGGCAAAGACATCTAAACCTGAGCTGACAATGGGAGGTAGGAGATATCCACTTAGAGCAAAGAGAGAACCCACTCGATTCACCAATTAATACGTCCTCTTGATTGATGAAGATGAGTCGGAATGCTATGATGAAGCCATAACCGATGAGCACAAAGAGAAATGGTTGAGTGCAATGCAAGATGAGATGGAATCGTTGCATGGAAATTACACCTATGACCTGGTTGAGCTGTCAAAAGGGAAGAGAGCACTTCGAAACAAATGGGTCTACAAGGTGAAAACTGGAGAAGTCGACATCACACCTAAATATAAAGCCCACATTGTGGTAAAGGGATTTCAACAGAAAAAGCGTGTCAACTTTGACGAGATATTCACTCGAGTTGTGAAGATGACATCCATCCGAACTGTTCTAAGCATAGTTGCCGTTATGGATCTAGAGATTGAACAGTTAGATGTCAAGATATCATTCTTGCATCGGGAATTTGACAAAAAGATCTATATGCAGCATCCCGAAGGCTTCGTGGAGAAAGTAAAAGAGAATCTGGTGTGTCAACTAAGGAAAACCTTGTATGGTCTGAAACAAGCTCCACGCCTGTACCTTTGTGGATTTCTGGTGTCTCCCAGTTTCAGCTTGTACACCCACTTGTTCCGGAGTGCTCTCTTTCCTTTTGACAACTCCGTCAATTCATATGTGTAGTTCTCATGCAGGGAATCCATCTCATCCTGCATGGCACTTAACCACTTGTGATTGTGGGTGTCTTTCTTTACTTCTTCGAAGCTTTCCGGCTCCCCCTCATCGGTCAACAACACATTCTCGGGATCCGGAAATATCCGGGGGGGCCTTCTCTCTCTCAGAGGGTATCTTCTTCCTTGGTCTTCACACACCGGTTTCTCCATCTATTCCGAATCCAAATCCGATTTGTGGTCTTCTCCAGTTCTAGTGTCCAATTCTTCTTCTTTGGTCGGTTCGGTTTCTTGTCCAAATCCGGCCAGTTCTTCAAATGTCATACGGCTTCCGACCAGATCGGTCCTTGTATCCTTCAACCAATCTCAGTCAGTTGGCCTGGAGTCCATCATCTTCTTCTTCAACTCCCAGTTGGCAATGTTCTTGTCTTTCATGAAGACTATGTCTTGACTCCAAAAGACCTTGTTGACCAAGTCCCACACTGGATAGCCGAACTCATCATCACCATATCTAAGTAATATCCATGGTAGGGACTTCGGATCCAATTTCGTTGTGTTGTCCTTTGCAACATGTGTGTAGGTGAGACAACCGAACACCTTCAGATGCTGGTAAGACACGCCTTTACCGATCCATACTCTCCAAGGGTGCTGAGGGTGATCTATTTATCACGTACGTCTCTGTCATGAGTGCCTCAACCTAAAATGTCTTGAGTAACTTGGCATGTGCCAACATGCTCTGGACTCTCTCCATCACAGTCTGGTTCATCCTTTCGGCCAATCCATTTAGTTCAAACTTCTTCGGCACGGTAAATTCGATCCGGATTCCCTTCCACTGAAAGTACTCCTTGAATTGCCCCCGGTATTCTCCTCCATTTTTTGGCTCGAACTGCCTTTAGCTTCCAGCTGGTTTCCCTTTCCACTCCCGTGTGGAATTCCTTGAAGAGGGATGCTACCTGGTCCTTCTTTAGTGGTGAGACCCACAGCTTCCGGCTATGGTCGTCTATGAACGTCACGAAGTACTGTGATTCGGCATGTGGCATCGTGTCCACTTGGCATACATTGTTATGGACAAGTTACAATGGTGCATTCTGTCTCGACGGTGCTCTCGACCGGAAAGACGTTCGGTCTGCTTGCATGCCAAGCAATCAGTGCACATCTCAAGATGCATGTCTTTCACCTCCGGAATGAGGTTATCTTCAGTAAGTCTTCTCCTCCCTTTCTGGCTCAAGTGACACAACCTCTTGTGCCACAACTCACTGGCATTTTCGGATGCCACGTTCACTGCTTCCCGACAAATTTGGGCATACATCAGGTATAGAGTGTTGAGCTTCCGGGCTTGGGCCATGATCAATCTTCCTTTGCAAAACCTCATGACTCTGTTCCGGATGCAACTTATGTAGCCTTCATCATCCAGCCTACCAGCTAATATCACGTTCAATTGAACCTCTATAACATGTCGGACATCCTTGGACTACAATCTACACCCGGTTGACATCGTCAACCACACATCTGCTATGCCGACAATTCGGCATGGACCTTCATTTCCCATCCGGACAGACCCACGATCTCTGGCTCTATATGATGAGAAGCACTTCTGGTCGGGGATCAGATGGAACGACGCACCAGAGTCAACCACCCATGTCGTTTCGTCGCTAACAAGATGCAGCTCACTCTCCTTTGTGATTACCAACCGTTCTTCTTCACTTGTCGCTATCGCCGACGTTCCTCTTCTCTACGGAATCTTCTTTGGTTCTGGACCGTCGGTTCCCCATTTGGCTTTCCGGAACTGTCAGCAATTCTTCTAGAAGTGCCACGGCTTCCCACAATAGAAGCACATAGGCCTCCCTCTTGACTTCGACCTCGTCCCCGATTTGACCCGGTCCTCGGGACTCTAATTCCGGCATCTTCCCCAATTATGGTCATCCACCAAGGCCTTTGGATCGGTTCCAAAATCCCAGTCCTTCCGGCGAGCGTCTTCATGCATCCAGCTTGATTTTACCCTTGCTATGGACAACTGTTTTCCTTCCGGCCCGGCGTTGCCCAAAGTGAAAACTATTCGGGATGGAATCGAGCAAGAGCAACAGAAGTACCTCATCGGCAAGAGGTACTTCCAGCCATGTGCTCGGCCATGTTGGAGTGCATTCATGTGCTCCGCCATTCTAGATCCATCTTAGTACCGGAGTCTCACTAACTTCAGGAATACTGAAACCCGATTTACGGCGTTTTTACTATCCAACATAATGTCGACTTTCTCCCAAAGCACATGAGCCTTGCTTTCTTCATTGAAGTTGTTGTACAGGCTCATGTCGATGAAGCACTTGATGGATGTTTTTGTCTTCATATGCATCACCTCCCACATTGTGGCATCGATCTTGTTTGGCTTCTTGTCTCCAAACTGTACCGGCAACCAGAGATCTTTAACCACTAGCATGTCCCTCATCTTCAACTTTAATCCACACTGGGTAGTTGGAGCCGGTGAGCTTGAAAATGCTTCCGAATGACTCTTCCATTTGTTGTTCACTCTAATACCAGTTTGTGCGAAATAGACACTCGGACATAACCGAGTTGAACGCTCAATGGAAGATCAAAACAGAAATGCAGATTAATACACTTACACAAACAACAGAGAGGACACAAGATGTTTACATGGAAAACCATAAACGGGAAAAACCACGGGAGCCCATGAACTCCAAACAAGATCACTATAGATAAGGGATACAACAATGTGACACTCAGAGGCAACGACCTTGAGCTCTAGCTTCCCAACCGGCAGTTACAACAGAAAATACTTTTTGTATCTCTCCCTCTCTCTATGTCTCTCTCTCTATACAAAATAATAACAACACCAACAACTACAACCTTTTATCAAAGTGGTTTCCCTAAGTCATATTTATACTTATATGACTTTAGAACTATTTACAACTATAGCCATGATAGGCACATAAGAAACAAATTTACAAATATGTCCCTGAACCGGATCCCATTCGAAGGGACCGAATTCCTAACAAAACCTACCTATGGACAGACTCAGAGTCTGTCAACTAGAGACTAGAATGACTGACTCCTCCACATAGGAGTGAAGGGGGAGTTTGTTACGAATATGTCCCTCCTATGTGAGAAGTCAAGAGTCAAACAGACACAAGCCAACACTGAATACTCGGTCGGATCGACTAGTGAGTCGACAGGTTTGTCGACTACTCTGAATGAGATAGAGAGAGTCAACTACATCATGGATGCTCCAGGTCAAGGAGAAGGTTGGAAACTAGTCAGGTCAACTGGATAGCTGACATGGGAGTCAACTAGTCGGGCCAACTGCAAAATTGACATAGGAGTTGATTAGTCTGCTGATCAACTGAGATTAGTAATAATAGTAATAATGAAAGCTATATTTGTATATAGCCCATATTGTGTATGAGTATAAATACACCTAGGGCAAACATAGTGTGATATGTGTAGAACATAACAAAGTGTTGCACTGAGCGAAACAGAGAGAGAGTAAGAGAGAGACTTTGTTGCGCCATTCTACACTTTGTTGCCGCCACTGTTCGGTCTTTGATTGTTGCCACTATTCAATCCGATGGAGTTCACTCCTCCATTTTCATCATTCTACACTTAGTTGCCACCACAGTTCAGTCCTGGATTGTTGCCACTGTTTATAATCTTCGTTTGTCAATAACTGGTTTGCATGTGGTTTAGTAACTAGCCACGTGTCTATTTTTTGTTTCAATTTACTAATGAATATCTCAAGCCAAATGGAAGGGGAAGGACGGTGTTTACCAACAACCCTCATGGATCCTCAGGATAGGGATGATGTTATCCGTACACAAGAAGCTATACGAAAGTATTGGGCAGAAGAAAAAAGGAAACATCGTCAAATGTTGAAGGATAAGAAAGACACATTCACTAAAGGTAAGGAGGAAACTCAGAGAATACCCCTTATGGTTTAAGGCAAGTTCCACTGAATTGTGCCACTGCTCACTCCCATGGTGATGCGTCACTCAGTGAACTCAATAGAAGCGAACAATGGCACTAATCTAAGCCTGAATAGTCACAAAGTGATGGCCAACATGATGTGGCAATGGATCATACATAATGGACCTAGTAATTTGGTATATAATTTATGGTGCACGTTTATGTTGCACATTTATGGTGCTTATTTATATAATTAAAACATTCTAATGTTTTCATTCATGGTGCAAAAAAGACTGGTAGTTTTTTGCATAACTAATTAGCTATGTCAAGGACAGATAATTGTTTCCACTCCCATGATTTCACCCAATACAGATTACAGAAACAAACACAAAGATGACCCAACAAAGTATGTATTGATTACTGGATAAAATTGATTACAAGGCACACAAGCCGATTATATTAGTTACTCTCTTCTTCCTTCTATAACATAACATATGCATATATTCATTCCCCTTTTTCCTTATGCTATTCCACAATTTATATAGCCCATGTGCTCCAACTATATCCTCCTAATTTTACGCCCTTTATTCTCGGTTGCATGTATTTCGTTCTCCTTCCTCGGCTATGAGTGCTCGGCCGATTCCCTTTTTACCTACTTGACCTTCACATCTCTTTAGATTCGTTTCACACCTCGTGCCCTTTGTCCCACGGATAACAGTTGGCATGCCCGTCGAACAGTTCCTTGCACGTTAAACCCAAAAATCACTGAAAAAAAATCGAAATCGCGAAATTGAGAAAAGAGCCAAAAATTGCTATTGTACACTCAATCTTCTTCCAAAGTGAATGTGATTCCCTCTAGTTGCTTTGTCTCCCTTGGATTGAGGTCAGTTGTCAAATCGGCCCATCGCTCCATGTTCTCCTAGGCTTCCGTTTGCTCCACTGACTATTGAGTTGCCTCCTCCTATTTTGGCTCGTCTACGTATTACTCGGTCAACAAATTGAGCTATTGGTCTTGAGTTACCACCGTGGATACCAAAGTCGCTTCCTCCTGCTTTAGCTCTATGGATGTTCAACCACTTGTCCCATTTCCGGGCCGGAGCGTGTCACCTCTTCTACTTTTGGCTCTTGGGTTGCTTCCTTGGTCATCCTGCTTGCTGAGGCCTGTGCCGCAGCTTCTGCTTCCTTTTCAGTTTGGAGGCACGACGCTCCTAACCCTCTATTTCGATCATGAGTAGGAGTTGATCATCGTTAAATTCCTCGAGGAGGTTTCTGATGGCCCTGGTGTGTGTTCGGGCTAAGGCTTGGAATTCCTCGATGAGGTCTTCGCGGAGGATCTAAATGTTGTTTTCGTCCATTTTGTAAAATCCGCGGCCTTCTTTTCTTCGGTTTTCGGCATCCACTCAGAAGACCTGTAACTCGGCTGCTTGAGCCGACCATTCTTTCCATCCGGGAACTAGTGCCTCTTCGACCTTCTGATTCAGCGTTAGCCGGTGCTTTACCACTATTGCCTTGATGCGTGCTTTGCCCATCTCGTATTTGGCACGTAGGATGTCCAGTTCGTCTATGCCTGTTGCGGTGTCTTGTTCGAGCTTGGCATTCATGATTTCGAACAACGTGGTTTTCTCAGCGAGCTTTGTCTTCATTTCCTTTGTATGCAGGTCGTAGCGTCGGAGGATCCGATCCGAATTAGTGGCTAACTCTTGGAGCTACCGTTCTTGCTCGCGTTCCTAGTCTTGTGCCGCAGATATTTGTAGCCGGTGGAGGAACTCCGACAATGTATATTTGTCCCACACGGCTCTTCCAACATTTCAAGCTACCGGTTTAAACTTTCTTGGAGTTCCATGTGGTTGTTTTGGAGATTGAGGAGTTGGTCATTTGTAATGGTCGCAACCCGTTGGTATCCTTCCTCAATCTCATGTATTTTAGCTGCGGAAGCCTCGTCTGTTGACCAAAGAGCCAGCTCGGCATTTTCTTCAGTTTCTCGAAGCTTGGTTGTCTGTGCATCGAGCCGTTCTTGGATTTCGGCTTTGCGTTTTGTTTCCTGCTCCCAGATTTCATCGGCTTCTGCTTTGGCTACTTCATAGCGCTCTTTTGCTTTCTCAGGATCACCGATTGTGCTGCGAGCTCCTCTTCATAGTTGGTCGGAGATACCTTGGCCGTTTCGGTGGTCGGCACCGAGTTGGTTGTGTCTTCGGTATGTGTTGTGATATCCACATGGTTAGGAGCAGGTGGTGGAAGAGCCAAAGGGTTTATTTTCCCGGTTTCTTTCAGCCATTGTTCAAGTTTTCCGAAGCCCACCGCAATTCGGTAGCCGTTTTGGCCTATTTGCTACTGACTTTGAGGTATCCGCCCAGGCCGTGCCTGTTCAACTAGGTGCGGAGCTCCTTGGAAACTTCAAGCAACATGGTTGGCTCGGGAGATGAAGAGTGAGAAGAGATTTGAGAGTGGTGTGGCTGAGAGTGAGAGAGCTTGAAAATTTCTAAGCAGGGGATGCGAGAGCGAGAGAGTTAGGGAGCTTGAAGGTTATGTGCGTCTGTGCATGTGTGACTCTTATGCCTCTAGTTCCCTACTTTATGTATTTGCCTTGGTTCTCGAGATGTGGCCTTGTGCCTAGATTCAGAATCTTGCCTGCCATAAATAGGTTTAAAGACCACGCGTCAAAAAAACCGTTTGTACTTTGTTTTCTTGTATGTCGTGCGTCCTCGTTAAATGCTTAATGGGTCTCTGTTTTTTTCTTTTTTCTTTTTTCTTCACATAGTATACAACTTCGGGAGATACGTAGAGTAATTACCATGATTGAGGCGATTAGCCCCCGAGATCCTCTGTCTTACCTACCGTGGACCGATCGTGGTCATGTTACTTACCGGCAAAAGGGTTTGGTGGGGTTCTAACTGAGATACAATTTTAACCGAAACCCATTGACCCATTTCAACATGATGTTGTTGGCTAGCTGAAATGTCGCATTAAATTTGTCAATTATCCAAAAATGCTCTATCCACTAAAAACGGAGCTTCCCCAGCATCTAGCCGAGCCAAGTTAGAAAAACTAGGACTGGTTTCCCGATTTCGAATGATTTCTCTAAGCCTTTCCGATAGCGGTTGACGAAGGCTTTCTGTTGTCGTTGGCCATGTTCTAATTGGGTCAAACTAGCGATCCAATGTTCTCTGAGTTCCAATAATTGTTCGTGTCATTCCTCTAGGAAGTCATTCGGTGATTTGGACTCATAGACTCGGTACCTGGAATTCTATAGGCATGGCCACCTCAAACCGAAAGCCAGACGAAAAGTGTAGATTTGATACTTGTTTTGTCTTCTTTCTGGTAGTCGACGCAAACCCTGATTTGTCCGTTTTTCTTGGGTATGAACACGATATGGCTTAACCATGTTTCCCTTTTTACTGGTCCAATGAACCCCACCCTGAGGAGTTTGTGGATTTCCTCCTTCACTTTTGCCGCATAATTGGGATTCATCTTGTAGCGACATTGTTGTACAGGTCGTGCATCATGTTTCAGATCCAGATCTAGTGCTGATATTCCATGAGCAATCCGACCAATGACAAGCGTTCACCGGGAGCCATTTCTTTTACTATTTTCAGTGTTCGTGAATTGGTGGTGGTGTCGAGGTTAATCTCATTGTACGGAATAGTGCTCGGCCACAACGGAGTCTTAACCACTCGATGGAAGAAAACAGAAAATAGGAATAAGACAACACAAGATGTTTAATGTGGAAAACCCTAATCGGGAAAAACCCACGAGAGCCCACAGACTCCAACTATCACTATGAGAGGAAGGATACAATGTGAGACTTGGAGCCAACGACCTCGACCTATATGTCTTCGCTAACCGGCGGTTACAACAGAAAATACTTTATGTTTCTCTCTCTGTCTCTCTCTATCTTCGTCTCTCTCTCTCTCTCTTTGAACAACAATAACTACAATGATAACAACATTATGAACATTGTTGCCCTAGTTAGATTTATAATCATATAATGTTAGGGTTATTTACAAATATGACCTCAACGGTCATGTCTAAACATATTTACTAATATGTTCCTACGTGCCGGTTCATACCGGATCTAGCTGGACTCCTTCCAGATCCATCCGATCCGGTATCTGGATACCTTCTGGACCCATCCGGAGGGACCTGTTTCCCACCAATCTCCCCCTTCACTCCGGTATGGAATGTCATGTCATTCCTATCCGTCTCCGGCCCACATCCAGCTTGTCGGCTGACAGCACCTTGGTCAACACGTCTGACCCGTTCTCCTCTGTATGGATCTTTATCAGTAAGAACTCTTTATCTTCTACCTTTTCCCGGAGCCAGTGATATCTCCTCTAGATGCGCTTGGTCCGGGAATGGTAGGCCACATTCTTCGCGAGGTGGATGGCACTTTGACTATCGCAAGAGAGCCGAAATTCCTCCTGTCGGATCCTGAGCTCTCCGATGAAGTCCCTCATCCATATTACTTCCTTATCAGTTTCCATGATTGCCATGTACTCCGCTTCCGTTGTTGATAGTGAAACGGACTTGTGTAGCCTCTACTGCCACGATACAACTCCTCGTGCATATGTCATGACATATCCGGATGTAGACCGGCTGGTATCTGCATCAACCGACAGGTTCGAATCGGTGTAGCCCTCTAAAAGGGGGTTTACCGGAGTCCAATCGGGGGCACATACTCGAGGTGTCTTTCAAGTACCGGAGTATCCACTTGACAGCATCCCAATGTTCCTTTCCCGGATTGCTCATAAACCGGTTGACCACTCCGATAGCATATTCGATATCCAGCCGGGTATACACCATTGCGTACATCAAGCTTCTGATGACAAAGGCGTATGGTATCTTCATCATCTCCGACTTCTCTGCCTTTGTCTTTGGGCTCTGCTTCCCAAACAATTTGCAGTTTGCCGGAAGTGTTAACTTGACCAGCTTCACATCCGACATGTTGAACCTCTGAAGCACCTTTGTCACGTACTTCTCTTGTGACAACCACAACAAATTCTTCGTATGGCCCCAGATTATGTGCATCCCTAGGATCTGTCTCGCCGGACCTAGGTCTTTCATTTAGAAGGTCTGGTTCAAGGACTTCTTCATATTTCCGATTTTGGTTCGGTCTGGTCTGATGATCAGCATGTCGTCCACATACAGCAAGAGTATAAGGAAGTCACCTCTGTCGAAATTCTTCACGAACGCACATTGGTCGGTCTACGGCTTGTAGTATCCTTGGTCAATCATGAAGGAGTCAAACTTCTAGTACCATAGTCGAGGAGCTTGCTTTAGTCCATATAAGCTCTTCCTCAACTGACACACTAGGTTCTCCTTCTCTTTCTTGACAAAACCTTCCAGCTGTTGCATGGAGATCTCTTCTTCGAGATCGCCATGTAGGAACATTGTCTTGACGTCTAGTTGCTCTACCTCGAGGTCCATGCTTGCCGCTATGCTCAACATCGTCCGAATAGATGTCATCTTCACTTCCGGGGCAAAGATCTCGTCGAAGTCCACTCCTCTCTTCCTCGGAACCGCTTCACCAAAATGTGGGCTTTGTACCTCGATGGATTTCCGGGGTCTCCCAGTTTCAACCACCCACTTGTTCCGGAGCGCTCTCTTTCCTCCGGAAGCCCCGTCAATTCATATGTGTGGTTCCCATGCATGGAATCCATCTCGTCTTGCAACCACTTGCGGCTCTCAATGTCTTTCGGAAATCTCCGGGGGAGAGGGGGGGGGGGGGGGGGAGGGGGGGTGCCTTTTCTCTCTTAGAGGGTATCTTCTTCCTTGGTTCTCAACCACCGATTCCGCTGTTTGTCCTTCATCCGAATCGGATTCGGGATCTTGTCCGGTTCCGATGTCCTAGTTTTCTTCTTCGATCGGTTTGGTTTCTTGTCCGAATCTGCCTGAGTGTCATCCATCTTCCGGCCGGATGGGTCCTTGTATCTTCCGACTGATCTCTATCGGTCGACCCGGAATCCACTATCTTCTTCTCCAACTCCTAGTCGGCGCTAGGCTTGTCTTCCATGAAGACTATGTCTCGACGCAGGAAAACCTTCTTGTCAACCAAGTCTCAAACCCCGTAGCCGAACTTGTCATCACCATATCCAAGGAATATGCATGGTCGGGAGTTCGGATCCAACTTTGCTCTGTTGTCCTTTCCAACATGTATGTAAGCGATACAACCGAACACCTTCAAATGCCAGCAAGACACATCTTTACCGGTCCATACTCTCTATGGTGTGTCTTCGTCCAAGGGTGCTAAGGGTGATCTGTTTATCACATAGGTCGTTGTCATCAACCCCTCAACCCAAAATGTCGTCGAGAACTTTGCATGTGGCATCATGCTCCGAACTCTCTCCATCACAGCTTTGTTCATTCTTTCGACCAATCCTTTCAGCCCAGGTGTCTTTGGCACAGTAATTCGAGTCGTATTCATTTTGATCAGCAGTACTCCTCAAACTGCCCCCGTTATTCTCCTCCGTTGTCCGCTCGAACCACCTTCAACTTCCTGTCGGTTACCCTTTCCACCCTCACGTGGAATTCGTTGAAGAAGAAAAATACCAGGTCCTTCGTCTTCAGCGGTGAGACCCACAACTTCTAGTTGTGGTCATTTTGCATGGCACTTAACCACTTGCGGCTCAAGGTGTCTTTCTTTCCTTCTTCGAAGCTTTCCAACCCCCCCTTGTCAGTCAACAGCACATGCTCTACATCCGGAAATCTCCGGGGGGGGCCTTTTCTCTCTTAGAGGGTATCTTCTTCCTTGGTTCTCAACCACCGGTTCCTCTATTTGTTCTTCATCCGAATCGGATTCGGGAGCTTGTCCGGTTCCGTTGTCCTATTTTCCTTCTTCGATCGGTTTGGTTTCTTGTCCGAATCCGACTGGATGGGTCATTGTATCTTCTGACTGATCTCTGTCGGTCAACCGGGAATCCACTATCTTCTTCTCCGACTCCTAGTTGGCGCTGGTCTTGTCTTCCATGAAGACTATGTCTCGACTCCCGAAAACCTTCAGGTCGACCAAGTCTCAAACTCCGTAGCCGAACTCATCATCACCATATCCAAGGAATATGCATGGTCGGGAGTTCGGATCCAACTTTTCTCTCTTGTCCTTTGCAACATGTACGTAAGAGAGACAGTCAAACACCTTCAGATGCTAGTAAGACACATCTTTACCGGTCCATACTCTCTATGGTGTGTCTTCGTCCAAGGGTGCTAAGGGTGATCTGTTTATCACATAGGTCGCCATCATCAGCCCCTCGGCCCAAAACGTCATGGAAAACTTTGCATGTGCCAGCATGCTCCGGACTCTCTCCATCACAGTTTGGTTCATTCTTTCGACCAATCCTTTCAACTCCGGTGTCTTTGGCATTGACCCTCGATCCCCCATCGATAGTGCGCCCGTGAACCTTAAACCCTTTGATAATTATCTTCACAGCGGAATTCTGGGAGTCTATTTAGTGGCGGGCCTACTTTCGGCTCGGCAAGGTGCACGGGCATGGTTGTCTGCTCTTTGCTGGTAGTTAAGGATGTTACCGTGTGCTTCTATACAAAGTATGTATATTGATTATTGGATAAAATCGATTACACATCACACATGTTGATTATATTAGTTACTTTCTTCTTCCTTCTATAACATAGCATATGCATATATTCATTCCCCTTTTTCCTTATGCTATTCCACGATTTATATAGCCTCTGTGCTCCAGCTACTTCTTCCTAATTTTACGACCTTTATTCTCGGTTGCATGTATTTCGTTCTCCTTCCTCAGCTATGAGTGCTTGGCCTATTCCCTTTTTACCTACTTGACCTACACGTGTCTTTAGATTTGTTTCACACCTCGTGCCCTTTGCCCCACGAATAACAGGAAGAAATGGTTACCAAGTTTGTAAAGGAAGCACGTGTTGAAGAAGTTGCCATTGGGAATGTTGTGATTATGCTTTTGCTATATGCAGATGTAGTGCTTTTTGCAAATCCTTTAGGAGATGCACAAACACTTATGAAGGCATTGGAAAAAATTTGCATGCATACTAAATTAAGTGTCAATCATTCTAAAACAAAGAGTATGTCTCTGAAGAGCCAAAGAAGAGATAAACCATGCATTATGTACAATAACAAGCCACTTGAATGTGTCGAAAGCTTCAAATATCTTGGCCTTGAAGTTCCTTCAAATCATAAATGGAATGAATGTGCTACACGCCACTTAGAGGCGAGAAAGAGAGCATACTATGCATTTGAGAACACATGAATCTTGGAGATATTAAGAGTTGGGTCCTCAAGAAATATCTTTTTGACAATTTGGTGACATCGGTTCTTCTCTATGGGGTGGAAGTATGGGGCGGTAGCATCCCTAAATCTAAGTGGAAAGAGTTTGAAAATGTCCAAAAATATTTCTTACAAAGTTTCTACAAGTTAAGAAACAAACACCCTACACCATCTTGCTCCTTGAGACGGGATCACTTCCCATTGAGATCACGGCCATGGAAAGGGTTGTTGAATACATGCTTAAGGTTCAAAAATTTAGTCCCTCACATTGACTTCCTTGAATTGCATGGGAAGCAAACAAAAAGATCCAAAAGATGCATTGTGTTCCAGTTGGATGCAAGATATAGAAAAATGGTTTTGTAGATGGGATGCAAGACACTTGTTTCATGATGCATCACTAGATTCCTTAGTAAATGAGGCCTATTTGCAATGTCGATGTATCATGAAATGGGACAAATGTGGAGGCTCACGCTTCACACATTATACTACACATGTTGCACCTAACCACAAAACCATATTCTTCGTGGAACGGGGAAACCATACACATCGATACATGTTAGAGCCCATCTTGTTATCTGTCATTCGAACCATTGCTTCCCTGTGACTAAGCTCACATGCATTGCGATGTGAGACTTAGCTCAAAAGTGATGAGAGTGGCTGGCTATGCACACTTTTCCCTAAACAAGTTCGAGAGTTTGAGTATCACACTTTGATACAATGCTCTGCCTTTGATCATATTTGACCATGCTTCCCACATCTCCTCAACTGAGCCCAATACTTTCACGAATTTCTCTCACAACCACAATGTGCAGTCTCGATTGCAACATTCATTGGTAAAGTTCTTGAACATCGAGAGTCGCTACTCACCTATCACGTGAAATGTAATATTTTTGGTCTCATGGGTCATATTTGACCCCCGAAGACAATAATATAATCTATCTATCTATCTATCTATCTCTCGCTATATGTATACCTAACTGTTGATATTCCTGGATCCAAGCGTGTACTCTGTGTCTTTCGCATATGCTTTCGCTCATATTCTTTTACAAAAGTCCATAACACAATTATCATGATAGGGTGAATGATAGAAGAGCAAATTGTACCTAGTCGGTTGGAAAACAAGTTGACACTTCTTGTACAATTAGTTATTAAGAAGATTTGTCAATTCAACTATGAAGGCAACACGAGATTCCAAGAGGTCTATGAGAATAAAATAGCCAATAAAGGTGCAACTAGGCTACACATAGTGGCTCACTTCAATTGAGTGGTGACTCTAGACATTTAAGGTAGAAAAAATTCAAAAAATTCAAAATAAATTATCTAGATTGGGTTTCATTAAGCATTGTTAGATGAGTATATGCTTGACAACCATACTAGAATTAGGAGGAAGAGTTTTCTCAATTGAGCTAATAAAGGAACGTTCTCTTGATATCAAAATAACCAAGAGAATTTGAAAAGAAGTAAAATGAGTTCTTGGCAAAGCTTGTCGTATGTAACTACAATCTACAACGAGGGAATTGAGGATTGAGGACGATGCGGAGACGTTTAGGGAGATTTTTGTGACAGATCGTCTAGCAAGGAATCGACTACTCAAGTGAGAGGATAAAAAAAAAAACAAGAGTTAAGAATCACCACTTGAAGAACTAACCAAAGCCATGAAGTATCTATAGTGAGGTTCCCCAAGTTGGACAAGGTTGAAAGGTCGAGTCAACAAAAGCCTAAGCAAGGTCAGAAAGAAAACTTTATCCACAAATGTGTATGGTGCACTAGTAATTGATCCACCTTCTAAAGGATTTGGAATGGGTTTCATCTATTGTTGTAGTACTATAGATATTGGAAAGTAGAAATTCTATGTCGACTTCAAATCTCTGAATGCCACGACCAAGAGGGATCACTTTTCTCATCTTTTATAAGACATAATACTAGATGAAATAGTCAACATGCAATGTACTCCATTTGTGATCCCTATTCAAGTATTTTTCAATTCGAAATTGTAGAGGAAGTTCAAAGAAAGATTGGCTTTATCATGCCATGGAATTGCTTTGCTAATCGATGCATGTTATTTGGTCTAACGAATGTTTTTTTCATATGCAAGATATGCTAAGTATGCAAGGAAGAGAGAGACCTATTGTATAAAAGGTAGAGGCACTAGGTTATTTCAAGTTCTCATCTTTGTATGTCTTCATTTCAGAAACTAAGGAAACAAGGGTCTACTAATATACTTCTTTGTTTGTGTTGAGCGGACAAATTCAACATGATCCAGATTGGATGAATAAGCCAGAGCCAGATCGTAATCCGGAACGAAGAACCGGATCCTTGTCCGGATCGGTATCCGGGACCAAGAGCTAGATCAGCATCCGAAACTAAGGGATAGATCGGTGTCTGGAATAGGGAGCCAGATGGAACAATCTGTAACTGGTAGGCCGTTAGAAGCAACTTGTTAGATAGACATATTTTTGGGAGCTTGTGTCATAGCTCAGTCATGAGCATTGAAGTACTTGTCAGTACTTTTGTCTGTCCTATATGGATGTGTATAAATAGTGCTCACATAGCACATTGTATGTACAGAGTGTTTATAGAGTATTGAGTGTTATTTTGAATATAGTTTTCTGTGTTTTGCTCTCTCTCTGTCTCTCCCGCGTTCTCTCAATGTTTCAAGCTTTCCATTAAACCTACATATACTTTCTGTTGCTATTCGGTTGAGCCAGTTGTGTCTATGAGCTTCTGCACACTAATTTTTACATGGTATTAGAGTGCGATGGTTGAGAATCCTCTGTTGCTGACAGAAAGTGCATAGATAGACTAAAACCTAGCTTCTGGTAATGAACAGAAAAGGAAGAAGAAAAATGGACAAAAGCATGACAAGCTTGTTGCTTCCTATAGAAAAGCTTGATGGGAGAAACTATGCATCTTGGTCTTACAAGATGCACCAGTACCTGTTGGGGCACGGTTACTAGAGTTACGTAGGAGTGAACGAGGTAGTGTCGGAGCCGGCACACAAGGATTTCCTGGTATAGGAACAAGGAGCGAGTAGAGTGTTGTACTGCCTCATGTCTTGTGTGCATGACCAGATGCTCGGATACATCAGAGATGCAAAAATGCCAAAGGAAGCCTGGGAAAATCTCGAAAAACTTTTCGCCACTAGTACCACGGCCCGGAAGTTGCTGCTCCAACAAGAGCTCAATAACATCCGGCAAAGGTACATGTTGGTCATTGACTACACCATGAACATAAAAAAGATCTGCGATGCACTACGGTCCATCAATGTGATGGTGGACAAAGATGAGATGGTGCAGATTTGCCTCGGTGGTCTAGCGTAGAGGCATGGGTCAATCCGGACATCAATATGCACAAAAAGGACCATCGCATGCGTAAAGGGTTTTGGAAATTGAATCAAAATATATTGATTTATACCATGTCCAAAAATTTAGGACTTTCAAAAAATGCCCCTAATAATCGACACGTGAAATTTACAAGAGAACATACAAAAATTACAAAATGACTAACATGTATATTTATACATATTTGTGAATCACCATATTGATGTAACATACAATATTTACATTTCATATATGAGATCCATCACTTCCCAGATATACCCATTCCCCTTCAGACCCACCCGATGAACTAGAAGAGCTTTGTGAGGTCTCATCCTCATCATCACTAGCAACCACTGCATTGTCTTCATCCAATTGCAATCCAACGTCACCGTGATTATGAGACATACTCCTTGTTCGTCTCTATGTTGCGTCAACAGGCACATCTGGGATCTTCTCTTTTATTACCTTGATTGTAACCTGACTTAGTGGCCTGTTTTGGTCAAGGAGAAGTCATACACGAGTATGTCGACATTATCAAGTGCTAGAGTAGACGTGCTTGGTAGATTCTTTCTTCTTCGCTTTCTGCTTGTGCATTCGACATCCTTAACCATCTCTAAAGAGTACTTCCCAGTAATTGCATCTTTGGAAGAGGTATGATACCAATGAACCATAATAGACTTTTCTTTTTTTCCTTTTTTTTTCTTTTCTTTTCCAAAAAGATTTCCTTCATTAGTATTAAGAAAAAACGCCATAAGGCTACAAACTGTACAATTTAGAGAGTATTATATACAAAAAGGATAATTAGGGGAAGGGCCAAGGATGATGATATTTCCAGATTGGTCCTTGAGAGGAGATCGTGAATAGAGGCAACTTCCTCCATAATTGCAATAATTTTTTCCTTTTCTTAAGAACAACCTCCGAAGGGCCCGACATATTGTCATATTGCCCACGCACTACCACCAGTAAGTTGTCCCATAATTCTAGCAATATATCTAAGAGAAGGGGAACTATGGAATTATATTGTCTTTTACATCGATACTTCCATAAGGTCCATAATGAAACCGTGGATACTGTTTTCCATACTTGGGCTGCACGCATTTGCTTTCGAGGCTGCTGAAAAGGCGAGACGGATATTAGATGCCTGTTGATGATAGTCTTAGCCTCTAGAGCATCATCTGCCTCATACAATAATAGACTTTACTTGATTGCCTTCATCATCCTTAATAATTTCAATGATTTTGGCAATCCAATAGGGATGACCCAACTTATCACCCCCAACTAATGTTGCAACCAACATACCAACTTGTAGCTCATGTAGATTGCCTTGCCACCTCACCACTGCAGCATGTGATAATCTTGGTCCCAGGTAAATATATCGTTGTCGTGGAGAAACTAGATTATTCAATTCAAGATTATCTAGTGGTTGTAAAGGAGTCCTACTTGCCATTGATGGGCCACCAAGCGCCCATTCGAATTGAGTTTGTAGTGGCCAGTACCCTGTAAAGTGGTTATCTAATATTGTATGTTGATGATTAAAGAAGACATCCCACCAATCCACATCCTGATCACCAGCGTACTTTTTGGTTCGCTCAATATTTTTCTGTTTTTCCTCAAAGGCACTACATCCAATATATTTTTTGCTCTTCAATTAAACTACCAACATCCAATCTTTTATGGTCGTCATAGGGCATTTGCTCAGCACCATCGATTATTGCATCTGGGAAATGCAATAAGAGCCTACATCCTTCTTGTGGCTCCCATGGCGAACTAGATGATTATCAACATGGTTTGGTTGTGACTGTCCACACTTTTTTGGATGAGGAAGACGTGGTTAAAACTTATATTATTAAGCGGAGCAAGAACCCTACATCGAGTCCCATCACCATCCAAACAAAAGCGCTTGAAATCATATACTTCATCTGGCTTGGGAGTATAAGCTTCAACGATCAACCTTGATAGCACAGGAAGTGAGAAAGCATCGCACCTCGCTAATTTCTTGGAGAACCTACTAAACATTTGATCTATGTGATCATGTGTATGACCAACTAGCAAGAAGTTTGCCTTAATATTTTTTTAAATACCCTTGTCTACTAACATACTCAGGTAACCAAACACAGTTGAGTTCTTGTTTTCTCTCGCCGTGTTGTCAAGATGCACGTATAGTACTGGTGGGAGTAAACCTTGCCAACTCTGTAAAACTCTTTGCATGACTGTAACTGTAAGATTAGGGTCATTGTGGATATTTGGAGAAGTTAAGAACACTTGAGGCCTTATTGTCTGACAATACAAAAGACGTCCTACTAAGTGCATCTGCACTAGGCATTCATCTCCAATATCCTTGGGCAACCTTCGAAAACGTGGCAAACAAGTTTTCTTCTGATCCATCCCATCTATAATCAAGCACATGTATCTTTCTGGCAATTGAAGCGCTTTTTGACGATGGTGCATAGCTTTAGATCTTTCCAACGCTTGGGTTTCTCGATGCTCTCTCAATAAAGTTCGAACAAACACCCATCCGGACCTTGCGAGGTATGACCACATTGTTAAACTTCAATCTCCATAAATGATTAAAATGCCGATATTGTATATAAGGTACACTTTCCAATAACATGTCATCCGTATAGGCTTGGTATACCTCACGACGAGTGACGTTATCTGACAAATGTAACCTTCTAGTGGTGGGCATAACATCACATTGCTTCGAGAAATAAATCTCCATCCATCTAACAGCATGTCGCCCAATCAGACCCTTACATGAAAATTCTGTATTGTTGAAAGGGACCCACCACCCCTTCAGTAATCGATGTTGAATTCTCTGTAGCCTCATGTTCTGATGTTGTAAGCAATTTTAAAAGCAACTCGACAACTCTTCGTAGTAAGTGAAAGGTAATATTCCACCTGTTGAGAACATGACACTGCCAGATGGTCCTTAACAAGTTGCATATTGGCAATCAAGAATGTATCTTGTTTGTCGCCATTGAGAGACAAATGCTTTTGTCGCAACCCCAATAAGTTTTCCTTTCCAAATTTTGATAGACAAAGGCTCCCACAACATACCTTGCATATGTCAATTGAAATTTGTCGATCCGAACACAAAAACGTATATCGTTTAACACTCACTTGTCGAGGAACACTTTGAAAATTTAGAGGCTTATTGACACAGTCTTCGTTAGCATTCGATAAACTGGACTCGACATAAGTTGTATCTACTTTAATATATCTTGTTTTACCTAAGTTTAATGGCTCTAACAAAAAAATTGATGCCGAGCTTTGCTCTTGATTGTCGTTGGTCTTAACATGGCACCTTTTATTATTAACATGCCTATATTCCTCGATTGAGAATAAGGAGGTATCAGATAATATAATAGGCTCAATAGAAAACAAAGAATTTTCACTCAACTTTAAGGACAGTTTGCTCAAGGCTAAGTAACAACAACAATGTTCAAAATATGCACAAGCTTGGTTCCATAATAAGCACCATGTCCAAAAACATTATTTATTTATTTATTTTTAAATAGTCTTGAAAATACAAAATTAAAATTATATAAAGGGAAGTCATCTTCTATTTCTCATTATCACGTTCAACTAGAAGAAGAGCACAAGAGGACAAGAGCACTTAGCAACCAAAACCGTTGATTTTTCGCCTCCCCAATCAAGTCAACATCTCCAACATCAACATGAACAAGGGAAAGAAAATTGCCAAGTATGTTTTCCAACCCAACATTTTAGATTCCTTAAAGATTCTTTTTTGTTTTATTCATTTTTTGCTTCCATAATCGAGGTGTATCCCTTTCAACGGGAACTCGATGCAATGCATCGAGTTCCTGTTCTTCTTCAAGAGTGTCCCTTTCAACGAGAACTCGATGCATTACATCGAGTTCCCGTTCTTCAAGAGTGTCCCTTTCAATGAGAACTCGATGCACTGCATCGAGTTCCCGTTCTTCAAGAGTGTCACTTTCAACGAGAACTCGATGCAGAGCATCAAGTTCATCCAGTTCCTGTTGAAAGGGACACCTCTTTCAACGGGAACTCAATGCACTACATCAAGTTCCTGTTGTTTGCAGTACTCTTTCAATGGGAACTCAATGCAATGCACTACATTGAGTTCCCATTGAAAAATGGGTTTTTCATGATCAATAGATCAGATTTGGTCAATTTTTTTGATGTTTTTTGGTTTATTTCTTCAAGTTTTTTATGTAACATTCTATACAAAAACGTATGATTTTCGCTAATTTTTACCTTAGTTAAGAGTTCTATATTGTTTATTATTAACATTATCGTTATATCCTTGTGTCATGACTTGTTGTTTTCAGTGAGCCACGACAGAAAGTGCCACCTTTCAAACTAAAAGTTCCATCACCAACAAAAAGACCTTCTGACACCATGATGAAAGCTGATTCTCACAAAACATTTATCGAGTCAAGAGGTGATGATACTTCAAAGTCTTTTGTCGGTAACACGCCCAAGACTTTAGGCGAAAAGAGTGGGGAGCCTCGCCTAAAGAGCTACCACTATGTGGAGTGGACGTTGATCTACACCGAGGAAGAAGGGGACCTCCGTCTTATTCTTACCAAGTCTGAAGGTGAAGGCAAGTTGCAAGTGGGAAAGAAATTTCGGTCCTAATTGTTCCTAATGGTTCTGGTCGCCTTCGAGTAGTCCAAAACCATCATGACACATATACATCTGGGCATTTCGGTAGTACTAAAACGTTGGATTTAGTACAACGATCATTCTAGTGACCTCATATGCAACGATTTGTCGAAGACTATGTTCAGACATGTGATACATGTTGCAAGGCAAAGATGCGAAGTCATCATCCATATGGTTTATTGGAACCATTGCCAATTCCAAGTAAGTCGTGGCAATCCATTTCCCTAGATTTCATCACAGATCTTAACAGTAGTAGATTGATATACAAAGATGGCAAATTTTTTGCCTTGTACTAAGGAAATCACTAGTGAAGAAACCGGTGAAACTGTCATGCGAGAGGTATGTTGGCGTCATGGCCTCCCCGATAGCATCATCAATGACCGTAGACCCCAATTTGTCTCCAAATTCTTGAAGCATCTCTTCAAAATTCTCAAGGTCATTGTAATCTCTTCTTCGGCTATCACCCGCAAACAAACGGGCAAGCGGAACGAACGAATCAAATGCTGGAACACTATCTTCGGTGTTTTCTAAGCTATCAACAAGATGACTGGGTGGATATTCTCCACTTTGCAGAATTTGCGTATAATAACTTTGTCCACTCATCAACACCATTTTATGCTTATATGGGCTATTATCCTCGGTGTTGTGTATTCGAGACTCCGTACTTACCCACAAATCCTTGTGTAGAGGATCGTTTGGAGCAGCTACGCAAGATACATGCAGACTTATGTACTCATTTACAACAAGCCCAACAAACATAGAAGGATTATGCGGATCGTCATCGGTTTCTATCCAGTTTTAACATTGGAGATCGGGTATGGCTATTACGATGACACATCAAGACTACTCGACCATGCGATAAATTGGACTATCGGCAATTAGGTCCTTTTCATATTATCGGAAAAATTAATGATGTCGCTTTTCGTCTTGATCTACGTTTGCAACTATGGATACGTCCAGTTTTTCATAGTTCTCTTCTCGAACCTTATCACGACAACACTATTCCGAATTGTATTATACCATCTCCACCCTTGATCGAGCTTGAAGTCGGACCGGAGTACGAAGTAGCTTCCATCCTTCATTCCAAGATTGTTCTCAACAAGCTCTACTATTTTGTCGATTGGCTAGGCTATAGTCCCAAGTGTGCGTACTTGGGAACCAATCGAGAATGAGGTAAATGCTCGAACTCTTGTTGAGTACTTTCATCGACGATATCCCGACAAGCCAGGAGGGGGGGGGGGGGGGGGGGGATAGTGTCATGATATAGCATGGTATGGCTTCAAAAGGATTTGAACCCATGACCTTGTGGCACATGAGCAAAAGCTTTACCATTAAGATATAAGTTGTAATACAAAGAATATTATTTCCATTTATTATTTCACTTAGGAAATCCATGTATATTCTAGATTTCTGTGGAACATTCTAGAAATGTCAAGAGTATTCCGAAAGCCACTATAAAAAGAGGCACATGGCATTATCAAGAACCAAATCGGTTCAACGCCAGTCGTAAGCCTCCTAGTTGTTCTTGTATCTTTCTTCTTATAAATAATATACTTCTTGTTGTCACCATTCTCTCTCTCTCTCTCTCTCTCTCTCTCTCTCTCTCTCTCTCTCTCTCTCTCACACACACACACACACACACATGGTTGTCACACACTCTTTCCCTTCTTAGTACTAATCCTCATTCTTCTCCTCTACCTTTAGTACTAATTCTTCTTGCCTCTAGTACTATCCCTGACATTATGTAACCTAATTAAGGTTAAATCTCTTTAATTTAGCAAATATTGTCGTTTTTTTAACATTACTTGAATGGAACTATTCGGTAATGTTGGACTCCGAGATATGAAGGAAGAGATTGGAAAACTATGATATAGGATTAAAGAACAAAGAAAAGGTTTGAAGTTTGAATCTTACAAGAGGCACATTATGGAAAAGATGCATAGAACAAGCTTTAGGGAAACAATAAACTAGGAAAATCAACCCTTGCCATTTTATACCCCCCTTATTGGTTAATGAGGTGTGCACGTGCTAGGAAGTTTGTCTATATGATGCCCCTTGGTGGTTAGGATTTAGCATGAATTATATATCTATGTTTGTATGTATGTATGTGAATATTTTATCCTTTATCTGAGGAGTAACAAAACAATGTTTTAACTATCTCATATCATTTGTAGCTACAATACTTCCTTATGTTTGAAATACATTTTCTCAAGCTAGTTGCAAATGTGTGATTCTTGGTCTAGATTCCAATCTAATTTTATCCTTTCTTGCACCTCTTTGCAATTAACAAACATTCTTGGTTTAGAGATTATTCACACCATTGTGCCAAAGAAAACATGACAACGTAGACATCTAAACTTTATCTAGGTGCCCTAATCAACACTTTTTGTTCTGAAATCTTTCCAAATTCAAATTGTTGAATGTTAAACCTTTGAACACATTTATGTCATGATTTACATAACATTGCAAGACTTTTGGACATAAAGACAAGTCCTCTAATGGCAAAGTGCTCAATTGCAAAATTTGCCAAATCAAATTTTCTTTTAGCCACACAAGCCTATTGTGGTTCTCTACAATAACCTAATTTGTATACTCCAATTGTACTCAAATGTCAGAATCAATGAAAGTCTTCCATTTCTCTAGACCTTTGAATCTCCAACAATTGTGAGTGCAAAAAATTTCAATAACATGTGCACTTACAATGGAAGGAAGGGGGAAAGAATGTTTTTGAATTACTAGCAATATTCGAGATTATTCTTAAAGAAAAAACACAATTATGTTACAATAAAAAAAGTACAATATCCTCCGGTAAAGCGAAATGAAATAAGTACATAAGAATTGGATACGGGTAGTTAGAATTGTCATCCCACTATGCAAAATATAGCGGGAGTCTACCCTTAAAGCAAGAATGGAGAGATTGAGAATCAAGCAACACGGTCAATTACAATTTTACAAGATTTAGTGACAAGCAATGGTGGGATGACAAATTCTACTTGATGTAGCAACAATTGAAGCTATGGCTAATGGAAGGAGTTGCAACATCGTTCTCCTAGGCAAAGTATGTAGTATCGTAGAAGCTCTAACAAATAGGATAGAGGCAAGAAGGTTGTTCAAGCATTCATCAAATAAGATGATCACAACCACAATGTTGTTTTATATGAATGTTGATGCCACAAAGTATTGCCTCATCCAATGTTTGATGACATGTAACAAATGTTGATTTAGACAATTTCATGGATGAAACTATGGCTAATGGAAGCAATTGCGATGTTAATCATTCTCCTAGGCAAAGTATGTAGTATTGTAGAAGCTCTAAGAAATAGGATAGAGGCAAGAAGGTTGATCAAGCATTCCATGCATGATATTAATGAGGAAACCTGCTCAAATGGTCACAACATATGTAGAACATGGAACTTCAAGGCAAGCACTACAAGGAATTGGTTAAGATACCCACATATGATTATTATATTATGATCTAAATAAGAGATTTCTAATTACTACCAATTATTACATCATATGTAAGGAAGTCTTTGATGGAGATTCCCTATATCTCCTCATAGACTTATACATAGTAGTTGGTATACATAATTGCCCATGTTCTATCTTAAAGGCCCATTCCCAAAATGGGTGTCAAAAGTTCACCCAATTTCTACCGAAATAATATATGATCTAAAACCTATTGATTGTTCAATAATATGTAAGCTTTGTATCCCTACTTCTATGTTGGATTGACATCATTTTATTGATCCGAAAAGAAAGTCGATAAGGGATTGGGTAATGGTTGACGTTAACCATATCATTATTGGGCAATGCATCAGTGACGGTGTGAACAAAAGTTGCGATGAGGCGTCTTTTTGTCATGCCATATAATGTTATCTAGTAACAAAGGCGAAAGGTCAATTTTGTAATATGCGCTTTCGTGAGACATGTTGGCATGTGCTTGTAGCTTGTAGCTTGTTGTCAAATAATGTTGTCATAGTGTCGACATAGATGACAATTTTAAGTGGCACTATTGTTTAATTATAGAAGTTGAGTACCATAGAATACATATAAAGAAACATTGAAATTCGGAACAAAATTAGGCATCCTAAAACATTTATAAAGGCTGAATCAAGATGAGTATCAAGAAGTATTCCATTTTTGAATTCTATGCATATAAATATGGATTGAGAAACCAAATCAACTTTAACATAACTTGCACAAATAAAGTAATTTTGGTGAGTAATCTATGTTTTTGACAAATCCCTAACATGTTAAAGCTATTAAAATATACATTTTCTCAAATTGTATAAAAATGTGTGCATGCCGCAATTCAATCAACTTGTACCAAACACGTACTACTTCCTTGACGTAACTCTTAAAAAAGGAGCTGGGTAAGAATCTAAAGAAGAACAAGATAGTATTAATAGGACAATTAAATATCAAACAGATAAATTCTCGTTAAACCATCCAACAACTATCTACCATGTAAGAAAAAACATTCAAAGCTGAAGGAGTACTTGACACCATTATAAATCAACATGTGGCATTGGCATTAAGACATATTGTTTTATGTTCTTATTTGATTAGGATCAACATGCCATCCTTGATGGAAAAACAAGAAAAAACAAATTCTAGGTTCAATAATTAGTAACTTGGACCATTCACAAAAGGGAGCATAGAATCATATTAGGGTAGGTAGGAGGAAAGACATTACCACCAATTTTCATACGTTTGGGTCCCAAAAGTGTTGAAAAATTGTTAAGTCTAT
Organism: Azolla caroliniana; assembly: GCF_043228905.1. Lineage (NCBI taxonomy): Eukaryota > Viridiplantae > Streptophyta > Polypodiopsida > Salviniales > Salviniaceae > Azolla > Azolla caroliniana. Next base: position 11,039,538 of record NW_028230449.1, on the reverse strand, counting down.
GGACCATATCTATGATTTTATTGGTTTCATCTCTTTACTACTATGTGTTTTCAAATAAACCATATATTTAATTGCCTTGACTATTTTTATGGTTCAAGGATATTAATGTTCAAGTTTGATGTAGTAAAACCAATATGTAGAAATTGATGGATTTACTTAGTTGTCTAAGTCGATTTTGTTCAATTAGGATGTGAAAGTTCCAGTCCAAAAAACGTAAAAAGTTAAATCTATTTCCCCCATTAGACCATGCCAAGGAATTTTGTTCAATTGGGTTCCAAGGTCTCCAACTAAAAAGTTAAAAGATGGTAATTGTGTGTATATGTCACATGATATGCCCACTATCATAGACAATGCTAATGTATTAATGTAGACAAATTGACTATTAGTAGATGCATTGTGAGGTAATGATATACCTAGCATCACAAACCACGCTAGCTTTCTGATGTCATTAATTGGGTTGTACGGTTCCCATCTAACAAAGTTAGAAGGAAGTCATTATGTACCTACGATATACCTACCATCACATATAATGGTTAGCTTACTAATGTAGTAAAATTGGAAATTTGTAGAGACATGTTGAAAATGGAGATGCCTATGAGAATTGAGAATCCAACAAGTTTGTTGACACAAACTCCTTGAGATGAGGCGACAAAACATTAATCTCATACACTTGTACATAATGCTAGTAACTTGTTACATGTTTTGGGAAGTCAAATTTACAATGGGCGGAATTGAGGCTACATGGTTCTCCCTCTCTCTCCGCCCCCCCTCCCCCCCCCCCCCATAATGAGAAGTGACAAGGCCGACAAATATATCATAAAGAAATTCACGAAAAGACGATCGATGTGTTAGGCGGAGGCACGACGAAGTTTACAAAAACATTAAAGAAAGATCTGAAATGTCAAGATGCGAGCACACAAATGATTGAGGATCAGGGAAATAAGTGATAAGTTAGATGCAAAACTTAGAAATGGAGCCTCTGAATTCTTTGTATTCCGGAGGTGAATAAATGTCGACATTATAGAATCTTTGGAAGTAGACTCCGCATATATATACAATATATCTATATATAAAGAGGAAGGGGAAGAGGAAGGTGGGGTAGAGTGTATTGTTTTTATATATTAAGAAGAAGAGACACAATACCCCCAAATACCCTCAAAAGAAGAAGAAGAGGAAGAACCAACAATCAATCTAAAACAAAAGCACTAAGGAGAAGGAAGGAGGGGCTATATTGACTTAACCAACAAATCTAGTTCAAAGTGAAGCAATGGCTGATTGCAGTGGAGATCTCCCATCTTGCATAGACAAGACAGCTGCCCTACAGCTGAAGATCGCGGCTATAGTGACGATCCTCACCACGAGTGGGCTCGGGGTTTGCATACCTCTCCTTGGCCGCACTTTCTCATTCCTCCGCCCCGACCGCGACTTCTTCTTCGTCATCAAGGCATTTGCGGCCGGAGTGATCCTCGGGACCGCGTTCATCCACATGCTCCCCGATGCATTCGAGACCCTCGGCAACGAGTGCTTGGCCGAGAACCCGTGGGGCAAATTCCCTTTCGCCGGCCTCATCTCCATGTTCTCCGCCCTCACCACCCTCTTGATCGACTTCTGGGCCAACACCTATTACCAGAACAAGAACAAACTAGCTTCACATGATGGTGATGGTGATGATGATGAGAATGGTCTTCACCTTCCTCATCCCACTACTGCTACTGATGGCTCATCAGAGAAGCAAGTTAGTTCACCCATCCATGGTCACAGCCACGGCCACGGCCACGGCCACGGTCACGGTGTCGTCTCCGTCGCTGGCGAAGCCGAAGCTATGAAGATGCAGATTCGGCAGCGCATTATCTCTCAGGTGATTGCAAAATTCTATGTTTTTTTTTTTACCCAACATTCATCTTTGCATGTTTGCTAACTCTTTCATCTGTAAATTCTGTTTCCTTGGACATATCTTCTTCTTCTTCTTCTTTTTTGCATCATGTGAGATTGAAATAGAGCGAGGTTAGGCTTAAAAGTTTCATGAATCAAGCATTCTAGACATTTGTGGGTAGGGAACCATGTGTGAAACATATGAGAAATATGTGGCTCTATATCCCACATGTGGGAACCTAACCAAAGATCATGTAGTCAAGATATTGTGATCCAAAGAATGTCGGTTGAAAATGAATGCACATTCCATGATCACTCACATATGTGTTAAGGCTATCGAGCCCCAAAGATTATCCTGCCCTTTGTTTTTTGTTCTATTCTTTACTTTTGTTTGGGACTTTGGGTTCGTATTTTGGATTTATTAGTGTGTGTGCAGGTGCTAGAGGCTGGAATTGTTGCTCATTCAGTGATCATCGGCGTTACCTTGGGAACTTCATATAGCCCATGCACCGTGAGGCCATTGTTTGCCGCACTAACGTTCCATCAATTCTTCGAAGGCATTGCACTTGGCGGATGCGTTGCGCAGGTAAAGAAAGAAGAAACAAAGATTTTGTATGCAATTTTTTTGGGAACAAACTTAATTATGCATCTTAGACATATGTTAAAAAAGGTTGTGTATTGATATACAAGGGAACATGTTTTTTTTAAGTTTCTTCACATGCATTAATAGGAGTTATGTGTGTGTGTGTGTGTGTGTGTGTGTGTGTACGTGCGCACACACGTGCAAGAGAGAAAGAAAGAAAGAAAGATATATTAACGTCTTCTAAGAGAGAGCGAGAGAGAGAGAGAGAGGCATGTGTTATTTATTGTGTAGGGTGGATTTAAGCTAGTCGCGAAATCCCTTATGGCCTTCTTCTTTATGATAACGACACCATTGGGGATCGGCATTGGCATTGCCATAGCATCTGGCTATGACGAGAATAGTCCAACTGCCCTCTTAGTATCAGGAATATTCGATTCAATTTCGGCGGGCATCCTCGTGTACATGTCTTTGGTCGACCTTCTTGCTGCCGATTTCTTTAGCAAAAGGCTTCAAAGCAGCTTTAAGCTACAACTTTACTACTACTGTGCCCTATTTTGTGGTGCAGGTGCGATGTCTCTAATTGGTTACTGGGCTTGATTGTCACTCTTCAATTATCACCATCACCATCATCAATCGACGGATTTGTTAAATGATCGATTGATCAATCAATCAATTGTTGTCGATTTCTTTGGTGTCATTCATTGGTACTCCAATTTTTCAAGTCCATGTTCATGTTGTTATCCATATCAGACCAAGCCATATATCTTGGAAGGTTGTCATGGTTACTAAGAAATCACACAAAAATAATGAACTTATTTCATCTCATCAAATATTTTGACAATGCAAACCCCATAAAATCCACCTAGCAAACAAGCCCCATTGTAAACATAGCCATTTTTTTTGGCCTTCGGGTCAAACATTTTAAAGCATTTTTTGAATTGGAAAAAGAAAAAGAAAGTTATCAAATAAAATGAGTGGATGTAAATTGTGTGACCGTTATGAAAGACCGTCTACAGTGTATGTGTCTCTCTCATGCTATATTTTCTATATCTTGCGACTATTTTAATCCAAAAGAAAGTTGTCGATTGTTGAACTACTTATTCATCACAAACATACACTCACATATGTATATAGGTTTTGAAGATGTTAGTGTGTGTGCATTGTGGATGATATACTAGTTCTCATTTGGACCAAAAAGATTATGTACCATTGAATGTAAAAATGAACATGAATTGTGTCTTGTCAACCTCTTCACGGGATTATGTTTCAAGGCTACAAAAAGATGTCACTCAAACATAAAAAAGGCAACGTAAATTATTTTTGTCTTTATAAACTTCATGATAGGATTAGTTTTCAATATTTCATGAAAGGTGATTTTGTAGTGGTCTAAAATATGAATGGAAGTTTATTATATGATTGTGAATGAACCTTGATCTTTATTGGACCACAAGATTTTAAAAGTAAAGTTAGTTTTTTTGTCTCGTGTCGGTTCTTTTCACTCATTTTCTTTACCATGAAAAGTGAAAATGCTTTTATATCTGCTTTTCTCTTTTATGCATAACATAAATATGAATGCAAATTGTATGTATGTGCATCTCTTCATATCGTCATAAATATGAATGCAAATTGTATGTATGTGCATCTCTTCATATCGTCATAAATATGAATGCAAATTGTATGTATGTGCATCTCTTCATATCATCATAAATATGAATGCATAACATAAATATGAATGCAAATTGTACGTATGTGCATCTCTTCATATCGTCATTCAGGGTTTTTAAGATAAGATCACTCGTTATTAGGTTTTAAATTATTTTCTTTAATTTCTAGTTTTTTATTTGTAGTGAGTTATTTTTATTAGCAAAAAATGAAGGTTCAAATTTCCTAATGGCAATCCACGCATGCATGTGAAGAGTTCATGCTTACATCAACAATGCATGGTTTAAAAAGATACACTTCATTTTGACGTTCTTGTGGTTAGCTTGTACAAAAAGTGAAAGGTTTTATCACGACTTTTTCTCTCCTTTTGCCCACTTATGATAATGAATATGTGTCTTCTCTTTCCACAAAATATTTGAGGGTGTGTCCACATACTTATTGTAGTCATACATCAATATATGTTCCTACTGTAAATGTAAGTAGGCTCATCTGACATGCTTTGATGTATCAATCAATACGTGTATAATAGCTATGCATCAGCTACATTGGCAAGGTTCCATTTTACTTTACCATCCCTCTAGTTTTTGAAACTTCGTAGTGTGATTGGCTTAATGTTGGTATTCATACAATAGGCATTTTCATCTTGAATGTATTTATATAACTTTTGTACACAAGAGAATCCAAGTCAAAGTATTCTTGCAAATGTTATATAACATACTCACATTATTTGTGAAATGCACCCAAATATGAATCTGGTAAAGGATAAAAACTAATCTTTAGGTTATCCCAAAAGGAAAAACCCATGAACTACAGTAGATAGATCCTTACCTTTCTTGCTCCATCTACCTTTTGATTTGATTGGTTTGTTTCTTATATGAGAATCTTTACTACACTCCTAAGCAATGATTTTGATTCTTTATCATTATATAGTGCTCTCTCTATCCATTTGATCTTAATAAATACTTACATATTTTCTATTTTGATTCTTGAATATCCATTTGATTTTCATTTTTTTTTGTGGTCCTATATCCCCATGGTTTGATTGATTACATTATCTTTGTTTCTCTTCCATTACCTATGTAATGGTTTCCTTCATTGTCTTTTTTGTCTCTTTCTCTCCTCTTGGTTACTTTCTTCATAATGTGAATCACGAAATGGGACCTCTTGATTACTATTCTTTAGGGAAGGCATGTGAAGGTTTGTTACACCTCAATGACATCCCTTCTCTACCTCTTACTTAGTAATCCTGAAGACACACATGTAAAGGTTTGTTTTGTTTTGTTCTATATTTGTTGGAGCATGTATCTCCCTAACAAAAGATATGTATATAACATTGTTAGTGAGTTTTTTTTTTTTTTTTCCAAAAAGATTTCCTTCATTAGTATTAAGAAAAAACGTTGTAAGGCTACAAACTGTACAATTAGAGAGTGTTATATACAAAAAGGATAATCAGGGGAAGGGCCAAGGATGATGATATTTCCATATATAGGTCCTTGAGCGGAGACCGTGAATAGAGGCAACTTCCTCCACAACTGCAGTAATTTTTTCCTTTTCTTAAGAACAACCTCCGAAGGGCCCAACATATTGTCTTATTGCCCACGCACTACCACCAATAAGTTGTCCCATAATTCTAGCAATATATCTGAGAGAAGGGGAATTATAGAATCATATCGTCCTTTACACCAATACTTCAATAAGGTCCATAATGTAACTGTGGATATTGTTTTCCATACATGGGTTGCACGCATTTGCTTTCGAGGTTGCTGAAAAGGGGATACGGATATTAGATGCTTGTTGGCGACTATCTTAGCCTCTAGAGCATCATCTGCCTCATACAATAAGAGATTGGAATGGAGAACCCCTCATACCGCTGATCCCCAGGAGAATAGGCAACCTACATTAATTGTTAGGAATAAAGAAAGAACTTTATTCCATACTTGTTGGGCTATTGAACAGGACCAGGAGCATGCTTGGTAGTTTCCTGCAAGTCACCACAATAACTACATTGTCTAAGAATTGGTGCCACGTTTCCTTTCAAAGACTGACCTACAAGTAGTGCTGCATGTAGTAAAAGCCATCTGAAGAGAGTGTATTTTGTTGGTCCTCTAAAAGACCAAATCCATTTCCAATCAGCCTTCAAGTGATTGCTTGATACACTTGTTAGTGAGATTCTTCTAATTTTCCTTTTGAGATAAATGAATGTGGCAGCCGACATAGTCCACGAACTATGGCACAGGAGGTTGTGCTACATGAGTGAGAAGGGGATGCAAAGACTTGCTAACGACAACCTCATTCCGGAGGCAACTCGAGAAGCGCACCGATTTCTTGACCGACAAGCAGAACAAAACCTCATTCCTAACCAGGCCCCCGACAAGGAAGACAATGCCGTTAGAACTCATGCATACAAACATATTCTATGTAGATACTAAGTCACATACCAGTTCATAATACTTTGTGACCTTCATTGAAGATTGTAGTCGGAAGTTGTGGGATATTGAGCAAGCAAGCTCAACATGGGCTAGATCGGCTGAATAAGCTGGGAGCCGGATCGGATCGGTGAGATGAATCAGAGAGCCGGATCGTTGACCCGGATCCACGAAAACCGGTAGGTCGTTAGAGGCCTATGATCCTAGCCTAGTAGATAGGGATATTTTTGGGAGTTAGTGTCAACAACTCAGTTATGAGCATTGAAATACTTGTCAGTACTTTTGTTAGTCCTTTACAGACTTGTATAAAAGTGCTCTTTTAGCACATTTATATGTATAGAGTGTTGAGTGTTATTCCTGTAATAGAATTGTGTGTGCGTTCTGCTTTCTCTATCTCCGTCTCTCCCGCGTACTCTATGTCTCTCCATTGTTCTCTCTGTTTTACCATTCTCTGTTGCTTTCCGGCTGAGCCGGTTGTGTTTGTTTAGCTTCCACACGCTACTTGTTTCATGGTATCAGAGCGTGAGGGTTGAGAATCCTTTGTTGCCGACAAAGCGTTCAGAAAAACCAAGAACTAACACCTGGTAAGAACAGAAAAAGAAGAGAGAAATGGATAGAAACATGGAGAGCTCACTTCCCACTAAAAAGCTTGACTGGAACAACTACGCATCGTTGTCTTTCAAGATGTCTAGTACCTATTGGGGCATGGTTACTGGAGTTACGTGGAAGGAGCACATGAAGTAGCGCTGGAACCGGCACACAAGGACTTCCCGGTGTGGGAGCAAGCAACAAGAAGAGTGTTGTATTCTTTTGCTTCCTGTGTGCACGATCAAATGCTAGGCTACATCAGAGATATTTAACCCTAAACCCTTCGAACAAAACCCATATGCCCTAAACCCTCCGAACAAAACCCTAAACCCTTAAGATATTTAACCCAAAAACCTCAGTTAACCCTTAACCCTTAACCCTCAGTTAACCCATATACCCGAAACCCTCAAACCCAAACCCTAATATAGTTAACCAAATATCACTAATCGCAGCCAAAGAAGTATCGTGCCTGCACTCCTCGTGTAAGACATTATATAGTCTATTACAAAGAAAATGCCGAAGGAGGCCTCGGAAAATCTGAAAAAGATTTTCACTGCAAGTACCACGGCCCGAAAGTTGCAGCTTCGGCAAGAGCTCAACAATATCCAGAAAAAGGATATGTCGGTCACTAACTACACCTCCAAAATAAAGAAGATCTGCGATGCCTTGGGATCCATCAATGTAACGGTGGATGAAGATGAGGTGGTACAAATTTGCCTCTATGGTCTAGCGTAGAGGTACAACCCAATCCGGACGACAATATGGACACATGAGAAGCCACCCTCCTTCGTAGACTTGCAATTGATGCTGATGGTTGAAGAAAACCACGTGAGTGTGTCAAGGACCACTCAATCAGACAAGATGCTGTACATGGAGGCGGATCGACCCCATGGCCATGGCGGACGAGGTGGATCGACACGCAATGGTTGCAGCTGACAAGAGCAAATACAAAGGAATACCCGAAATGCTTAAAACAGTTCCTAACCCTTCACGAGCGGGGTGAGTAAAGCCGACGGCGTAAACCGGCAAGTAAAGGCTGACACGGAATGATGGTATTGTAGCAAGAAGGGCCAAAAGGAGAGCGAGTGCTGGAAGAAGCGCATTGATTCAGAAAAATCCAGATCCGGCAAGATTGAGCAAGGGAGTCGGCAAAGATCGACTACGCTGAAGGGTTGGAATGACCCAAAACTAGAAAAGGGTCAATCTTTGTGATGAAACACAAGGCAAATTCGATGAAGAAAATCACCTCACAATCAGACGAGGTGTGGTACGTTGACTCCGGAGCATCAAATCGCATGACGAGCCATGAAGAGTGGTCGAAACCGGAAACGACACTCCACACCTGATAGAACATGTCGGTGAAGTCCCCCTCAACCATGTTGGACAAAAGGGGAGACTCATGAATGTGATGCACATCCCGACAATTACCAAGAACTTGGTGCTAGTTGGGCAAATCGTCGACCAAGGATTGCAAGTTCTATTGACCCACCTCGGCTGCTTCATGTCATGATATGACAAGACTTGAACCCATAACCTTATGTTATATGGGTCGAGCTCTTGACCATTACATTATCTATTGTAATATGTAGAATATTATTTTCATTTAAGTTTTACTATAGAAAATTATTGTATATTCCAGATTTCTCTGGAACATTCTAGAAGCTTCAGGACTATTCCTGAGAACACTATAAAAAGAGGCACAAGGCATTATTTCGAACCAAATTGGTTGAACGCCAGTCTTAAACCTCATAGCTATTTTGTACTTACTCTTCACATAATATATCATTTGTTATCATCATTCTCTCTCTCTCTCTCTCTCTCTTTCTCTCTCTCGCCTTTGCTATTTCTCTCTCGTGAATCTTACGTAGTCTATCCTCTTAGTACTAATAGTATTTCCCTTCTCTAGTACGAATTTCCCCTCTATTTTAGTACTATTCTTGATAGTTTGACCCAATTTCTCCATTTGGTCTTCTTTTCAGTTTCCCTCATCCTCTTACCCCTTTTTCCAATACTATGGCTACTATTAGCGCCCAGGAATATCAATACGTTTTTTCCGAGCTACATTGTCTAAAAGAAAAATTCGTTGCATTGGAACTAGAAAACCAATGATTGTTAGGTGATCTTCAACAAATTGCTTTAGAAAAACAACAAACGCAACAACAACATGGGGAGTTAGCGTTATGCTATTGTGAAGATTTTCAGCAACGGTGTGAAAATTGTATGGAATGTACAAAATAGAGTGTGGTTCTTCACACACAATATGAAACAATAATAGTGAGAATATTATTTTATATTAGTTTAATATCTTGGTATGAAAAGATGGATGTCTTCAAGAGCTTCGGAATGCATTTTACTACATGTGAAATGGACAACTTAGTGTCAAGTTATGTGAGTGTGAAGTTTGAAAAGAAGAGGAAAACAAAACTATGAGATATCCTACATAGATAGGACAACATCAGGATTCAAGATTATATAAGTAGAGCCATATCTCTTTATATTTAATCTATGTGCTAGGAGCACAAAAGGGTTGGGTTGTATAAATTGGATAAATAGATGCGACCAAGTTATTGAAATAGTGTTTTGGAAGGATCCGGACAGACGACGACGGAACCGGAACGGAGACGGATGACACTGGACAGAAGGCGACGAAATCAGAATAGGACCGAACGGACGGCGACGGCGACGGAACCAGATCGGACAGGATCGGGATCGGGACCGGACGACGACAGAACAAGGATCGGGACCAGACGACACCGGAACCAGACCGGATCACCCTGTCGGATGCGGATCGGATGGACCGAGTCGAATGTGGACCGGATAGATAGGTTGGTCGGATAGGTTGATCACGAAGCACGGTGTCTTGAAGATTTCGGTGTGAAACGAAAAAAGCCGAGTCATTTCTTTAAGTTATATTTTTATCATTATACTTTCACATGTAAATTTTCATACATGAGAGCTTTGATTGAGTGACATGGTTATCATGCAACACATGTAATGCATGAGCGCCAAATGGCAATCATGCATCTCATGCATTTTATGCATTACATGCATGTCTTGCACCCTCACATGCATCATATGCATGGGGGCATCTATAAAAGAGTACATGAAGAAGAAAAACGGGCTATGTATTAATCAAGAAATTAAAAGTAAGAAAATTCTTTATCCCATTTAGTGATGTAGTAATCTTGTCTCTCAAATCTAAAGTCAAGCATTTAATCTTTATCTCAATCTCTCTCTCCCCATCTTAATTTCTCTCTCTTTCAATCTATCTTAAATACTTTCTCGCTAAAGCTAGTACAAACTTCGAATCCTTCCGGTCCAGGACCCCGGCGGTTCCGCCTCACGATCCGCACATAGTGACGGATTTTCACGACATAATTAAGTGGTGAACCCGACGTGAAAGAGGCGGTAGGAAGGATCGAGTCGAGGATCAACCGATACTTGGAGATGACGTCCTCAAGCAATCAAGCGGGAGAGTTTGAAATGATGATGCTAATCGTCGAACAAATGATGAGATCTCGGGACAAAGATGCGAGCGTGGAGAAGGCCGTCGATTGTGTCGTGGAGCTCGAGGGTCAATTTGATGGAAGGAACATTATGAAGTTCCTTGATGCACACAAAAGGGAGATGAATCAGAGGGATGTGTCTGAAGCACGTCAAATCGCAAGTTTCAAGAGAGTGGTCGCCAACAATGTCCAAAGGCGCGCTGTCGAGCTTCAAGAAGGGACATGGTCCGGGTTCGAGAAAGCGATATTAGCGGAGTTCGCAACGGAATATTTGTCGAGGATGACTCGACACGGCTTGATGAAGTGGATAGAAAAGAAGAATAAGAGGATGAGCGTTTCGAGGGTGTACAACGAATTCGACCAGATGTTTAGTCGTCTCCCCAACACGGACCAAGTGCTGCTTGAGGAGGACAAGACTTTGTACTTCTTGAAAGCTGTGGATATGAAGGATAGACGAGGATTGGGGACTCTTCTTGAAGATGATACCCAAGCAAATGGGCTTGTGGTTGATTGGATTGCGGTGAAGCGGATGTGCAATAGGCTCGACAAGCGTCATCAGTGGGTTGATGACACCGATTGGGCAAGATCGACTGTCAGGGAGAAAACAAGACAACCGAAAGTAGCTGAGCCGCCCAAACAAAGCAACCCGGAAGAAAAGAAGATTGATGATGACATCATCGAAGAACTAGCGAAGATGTTCGAGATGGTCACGCTTGCCAACATGAATCGTTGGGGCCCCAAAGGAAAAGAACCCTTTAGATGCGTGTGGTGTGATAGCATGGACCACATGAGAAGGGATTGCACGAGCCTTCGAGATGCCATTCGACAAAATATCGTATACATGGATGACAACATGATCTGCTTGAGTGAGATAAGAAGACCCCTACGAGTGAATTTCGGAAGAGGGGGAATGAAGAAAGCTATGGAGGATGCCAAAGAAACTCATGTGGATGTGATGCACTATGTTGCGTTGGCCGGAATAAGAGTCGGGAAAGACAAAATTGAAGCTGCAAAAGTGGGAGCAAAGTTCTGGTCTACCGTTCTCCAGTATGAGAAGAAGGGAAAAGTCCCTTTGAACGAGGTAGAGCTTGCAGACCGAAGTGTACAAAGTATCACCGGATGGTCGGATCCAGTGGATGACAACACCATACTCGCGGAAGTAATGTGTGACAAACATGAAGTGTTCGTGGATGAAAAGAGAAAAAGAATGTAAGGGCATTACAACCCATCAAAAAGACATGAAACAAGTAGCGTGAAAAAGAAGGAAGATCCAAAAACGAGTCGAGTTTTACAAACGGAGGAACGAGAATCAAGCCAAAAAGGGGATTCGAACAAACGAGTCGAAGAAATGGTTTGCGCCGTGAAGGTTGGTGACGAAGACCCCGCTCGGAAGACAAGAACTATGCCTACCTATAAGCTGAGGTCAGACATGAGCAAACGACAGATCTGAAGAATATTCTCGAAGAACGTGTTCTCGATAACCATGTGACCTTGTCCTTGAGGGAATTGCTCGGCATTACGAAGAAGGAGTTCCATGATACGATCGTGAACCTTGTAAATAGAAAAAGAAAACAATCGGACGAGGAAGAAGAGAAGCCACTAAAAGCAAAACCAAATGCCATAAAAATGGTAAGAGACAAAGTCGATGAAGATATGTTGGACAACCACTATACTCGATCTCATTGGGCACGAGCGACAACGGAGACGCTGGTGAAGATTGGGGAGAAGAAAGAGATTGTGGTAGCCTTGATCGACCGTGGCTCAGAGATCAACCTCATGTCAACCGAGTTCTACAAAAAGGAAGATGGCCGATCAATACAAACCATGGATGGAAGATTCAAGCGGCAACAAAGGCCACAGAGGACTTGTAGGGAGCTTGTCCCAATGTTAAAGTCACGATTGGGGATGTGGAGATGGATCAACACTTCTTCGTGCAAGAATTGACTTCGCATCCTATCATCCTAGGTCAACCGATTATCACATCTTCCCGGATGGAGACCAAGGTGTTCGATAATGGAGTAGCCTTCGTGTGAATCAAGAGTCTTGACAATCAAAGATCTATTCAATTCCTAACGGTACGAGCTAATCATGAAAGAAATCGAGATAGTCTTGGAGGCGAATCCTCGGATTTTTAGAGCGGACTATTGAAGTATGGGGCACAAATAGTCCGAGTGATCACAAGTCCCCACAAGAAAGTAGAGCATGTGGATTGCAAGGAGAAACAACATGTGTCACACCTAATGGCGCATGTAAACTAGTACTACCCAACAAGAAGGACAAGCATTGGAGAAGATGCTAAAAGAAGAAAACATAATAGAAGAAGAAGAATTCGTGACTCATATTATGGAAGAGGCCCCATTTAACGACACCATCGGCGAAATCGAGGAAGTCATGCACTTGAGCTATCTTCACGATCATCACGTTGTCAAGCCTTTCGGCGCCGGATCGTTTGCATGAGTCGGGTGGGAACCGCGGGGGTTTTGGACTAGGAGAAAGAAGGATATGAGATAATGTTCGTTAGGAAGAGATTGTAAGAAGAAGATATGAAACTCGTGAATCCCACGAGTATAATGTATCAATGGGTAATTAGATTGTTAGAGAGAATTAGATTGTAAAATCGTGAATACCATGAATATTTTGTATTAATAAATCCTTCTAAAAACAATCAGCCACCATTATACATCTTTCTCTCTTCCTTATATAGTGTTGGAAGAGTCTAAGTTTATCACATGCAAGCCTCATGCTTTTCCTAACTTTAGTTTTCATGCACATTGCATGTGCATGATTAGCTTTCGATCCCACCTTTTCTTTTAACTCGAGTGTGTATGCATGAATAACTTTTTGTACCATGCATATCTAGAATATTTACATGGGATAAATTTTAGTATAACTTTAAAATTCATAATATGCAAGTATAGTGGTAAGTATGGGGTTTGTCTACGTGGAGGTATAGGGTTCGAATCTTGCCCTATGCACATAATAAATATTTTTAATATTTTATTATTTATTTATTATACGTACTCTAAATTGGATATAGTGTTTTACATATTTCACATAGTGTGTGATTCACACTACGACACTCGCCCCCTCCGAACCCACACATCCTCCGGTATGTGCCGAAGTTCCCGATGCTTGCTATTCACCTTCATCCGAAGCTTCCTCCGATTCTCCCCTTAAGTCGACTATGAGTTGTAATCCACTTTCGTCCGATTGCTCCTCCTTCTCGGTCTTATCTAGGATCACATAGGGTTCTTCATCAGTCCGCTTTTTGAAAATCTTCACCCGTTTCCCGGCTATAGACACTCGTAGTATCGTTCCATGCAACTCGCATAGTCGGTAAGTTCAGTTGCTGAAAACTTTCCAAAGCTCGTATGGCCCGAACCACCTTTTCGCGAACTTCCGCATCGTTGTATGTTGATGATCCAAACTACTGTCATAGACAATCACCCAATCTCCTTCTTCAAACTTCTGCGGTCGTAGTCGGTGCTTTGTGTCGAACAGGCTTTTATTCCGGAATCGCTCTTCTTGTTGTCAGCGTATTGCTTCCACTATGTCTTCCGGTGTCGCAAAGTTTCACGCACGTGTGTTGCTTGGGTGGGACCACGGGGGTCTCGGACTAGGGAGTACTCAAGGGATAGAGAAGACCCGAGGTTTGCTTTACGACAATAATACTTCCCGACCCCTTCCCAAGCAAGGTCTCGTTGCCCTTTGTTTTGTGAGGCCGGTGGGTCTCGTTGATCACGACTACCAATTTATGTCGCAAAGTTTCCCGCACGTGTGTTACTTGGGCGGGACCACAGGGGTCTTGGACTAGGGAGTACTCAAGGGATAGAGAAGACCCGAGGTTTGCTTTACGACAATACTACTTCCCGACCCGTTCCCGAGCAAGGTCTCGTTGCCCTTTGTTTTATGAGGCCGGTGTCTCTTGTTGATCACGACTCATCGACCTTCCGAGATCACCCTACGAACCAAGTGACCAAACGGGTACAAGTAAGATGAGCAAGCAACATGAACGCACAAGGGGACGATAACACAAACACGAATGTCCGTACGTCTTTATGAGGAGGAGAGGTGCATGGGCATGCCCGAACGCTCCCTCGTCACAAGACGTCGAACGTACAAGGAAGATACAAAACACATGGACAAAATGCTCGCACGCCTTTATGAGGAGGAGAGGTGCATGGGCAAGCCCGAACGGTCCCCTCGTCGCAAGACGGCCGAACGTACAAGGAAGACACAAACACACACACAAATGCTCGTACGCCTTTATGAGGAGGTGAGGTGCATGGGCAAGCCCGAACGGTCCCCTCGTCACAAGACGGTCGAACGTACAAGGAAGACACAAACACACGCACAAATGCTCATACACCTTCATGAGGAGGTGAGGTGCATGGGCAAGCCCGAACGGTGCCCTCGTCACAAGACGGTCGAACGTACAAGGAAGACACAAACACACGCACAAATGCTCGTACGCCTTTATGAGGAGGAGAGGTGCATGGGCAAGCCCGAACGGTCCCCTCGTCACAAGACGGTCGAACGTACAAGGAAGACACAAACACACACACAAATGCTCGTATGCCTTTATGAGGAGGAGAGGTGCATGGGCAAGCCCGAACGGTCCCCTCGTCACAAGACGGTCGAACGTACAAGGAAGACACAAACATATGCAGAAAATGCTCGTACGCCGTTATGAGGAGGAGAGGTGCATGGGCAACCTTGAACGTTCCCCTCGTCACAAGATGGCCGAACGTACAAGGAAGACACAAACACACATACAAATGCTCGTACGCCTTTATGAGGAGGAGAGGTACATGGGCAAGCCTGAACGGTCCCCTCGTCACAAGACAGTCGAACGTACAGGAAAGACAAGAATAAAGTAAGAAGGAGAGAAAGAAACACGAATGATATTGAGCAAAGAGATAAATAGTGTTCGATTCTAATGCAAGAGGACCCTTTATAAAATAGGGTTTTGTTTACAATGGAAACTTATAGTTAACCACAAGCTCA
The DNA here is from genome assembly GCF_043228905.1 of Azolla caroliniana. NCBI lineage: Eukaryota > Viridiplantae > Streptophyta > Polypodiopsida > Salviniales > Salviniaceae > Azolla > Azolla caroliniana. The sequence continues at coordinate 11,023,894 of NW_028230449.1, read as the reverse complement.
ATCAAAACATAAATATTAAATGCCCTTAGAGACAAGGCAAAACCGAACACGACGAAGATGAACACACGAGCACCACCAAAATGCCAATCCCAACGAACCACGACCATCCGAACGGCGAACACACGGGCTCGCAACGACGAATGGGGCGGAGCAACGTCGAACCAACGAAGCTTGGGCTCACGAGCACTTCGAGTGGTGACGCGAATAAGACGAGCACGTGGCGATGGGGGATGAAGGGTATGAGATGAAGAGAAGTGGTGAATAAGGAGATGAAAAGCTTCGAAGGAAAATTGGTGATAGTCTCCTCCTCCTGAAACGTCCTCCCGAATGAGCCCCCCTCGACCTCCTTTTATAGGAAAAAAAGAAAGGGGGGTCGCCAAATTTTTCTTCAATGAAAAAGGAATAACATTCATTAAATCACGCTGCATTATAAGACTAGATTCAAACTGTGCACCTCCAGCTAGTAATCAATGTGACTATCCACTAGCCCACTAACTCTCTCTTATACAATATATAATGCTATCTCTATAAATTTATAGCCTGTCTCCCCTCTACCTTGTATCTCTCCTCTCTCTTACTTTTTGCACGAGCTTCTATACCTCCTTTTTACCCTTTCTTTTCCTTTTTATTTTGTATTTGCACAATTAATCGCTTTTGTGTGCACACACATTGCACATGCACATTTTTGACCGCCCCTTTCGCCGGTTTTTCCCACCCTCGAGCACGCCACATCACGACATCCACCTCCACCAAACCGCACATCCTCCGGTATGTGCCAAGAATGGTGGGCTGAGGGTGGTCAATAGTTTATTTTCTCCTCCTCATTGACCCCGTGGTTTGTTGTTTGCTCGCCTTTATCTTCGTCAAGGTCATCGAGGTTTGGCTCCTTGTCGTGTCGCTTTTTGAAGATTTTGACCCGCTTCCAGGCTATTGGTACTTCCAGCTTAGTCCCATCGAGTTCAGCGAGGTGGTAGGTAGCATTATCGTTTGCCTTAGTTACCATGTATGGCCCGAACCATCGCTTTGCGAATTTTCACATCGAGCTATGTTGATTGTCGAGACTACTATCATATACAATCACCCAGTCTCCTTCTTCGATCTTCCGAGGGCGTAGTCGGTGTGTCTTGTCGAATCGGGCTTTGTTACTTAGCCTAGCCGCTTCTAACCTCTCCTTTTCCAACTCCAAGTCTTCGGGTCTTCTCTCAAGTTGCCTTATCCTTGTGGCTAGAAGCTCTTCTCGACTCATCTCATTTTCCCATGGCATCGCTACCCAGGAAGCAATCGTGTCTTCAATGGGCATCACCGGCTTTTGTCCGTACATGAGTTCAGCTGGCATGAAACCTGTAATTGAGCTATGAGTTTTTCTATCGGCCCACAAGGTATAAGGTAGTAACCGAGGCCAATTCTTGACTCGCCCATCATAAGCTCGTACAATGGCTTTCACGATAGGCCCGTGTCCGTGTTCTATCTTTCCATTAGCCTCCGGGTTATAAGCGGTCGTGAGAGAGAGCTTCACTCCAAGTCAGTCAAAGAGCTCTGTAGCTTCGTGAGCATTCAACTCTCCTGTGTCGGCCACTATCTTTCCCACACATCCGTACTGGCAGATGACATCCTCGAGTAAGAATTTACACACCCCCGCCGTTGTTTTGTTTGCTAAGGCCCGCCCTTCTACTTGGTTTGTTAGGTCTTCTCTTGCTAGCACCAAATATTTCATTTGGCCCACTCCCATCGGCATCGAAACCAAATCCACCATCCATTTGAAGTGTATGGTGAGTGGGTAGGTCGGGTGCAACTCGTCCCTATGGCGTATGTTGGAGTGTATCTGGCAGCTTTCACATGTCCCCATGAAATGGGCGACATCCTTGTACATTCCCGGCCACCAATACTTCTCCTTTAACTTCTCGAATGTTGCCCACGTTCCTCTATGGCCCGCCCAAGGACTCTCGTGGAATTCAGACACCAATGTTGTCTGGTCCTCTTCCTTTATGACCACTCGTTGTGGCGTCCCCGTCCTTCTCTTCGGGTGCCTCCATAGGAATCCCCCTCGTAGGAAGTACTTGTACGCTTTCTTTTGGACTCTCTGTGCTTCCTGCTTCGTCCATGAACTATCCACCGTCATTGAGCTTAAGAACTTGCCAATGTGTAGCCACTCCCCTTCGTATTCACTTTCGTTGAAGGCGTGGAGTACTCACACATCTTGATCATCTATAGATGCTTGGGCCGTCTTAAAGAAGTCAAGAGCGACATCCTCATCTTCAAACACCATGTCGCTTTCGCCCTCGAACCTTGCCCTCGATAGCATATCTGCCATAACATTGTTCTTCCCTGAAATGTGGTGAATCTCCGGGTTCATTGATTTGATGTAAGAAATCCACCTTAGCATAGCTGGTCAGGTGTTGCACACCTCGAAACCATCCCTAGGATTGGAAGGCAATCTGTCTCTATTACCACCTCTGCCCCGATTAGGTAATCTTTATCCGCCTTCACTGTGGACACAATACCCCAAAGCTCACGTTTTACTTGGCCGTATCCTCGTTGTCGCTCGCTTAAGACCTTGGCTCCGAACCGGATGGCATAGCGTGTACCATCCTCTCCTTCTTGGTTAATGACCCATCCGATCCCTGTTGGACTTGTATCTAGCTTTTCGTAAAGCTGGTGCCGCTACCAACATTCCTTTGAGCCTCTTCATTGCCTCTGTGTGCTCTTCCTCCCACTTGAACTTCTGCCCCTTCTTGAGTAGCCCATACAAGGGCTTGGCTAGGTGAGCATAGTGCGGGATCCAGATGTGGTAGAATGCACAAGCACCAAGAAATCGCCTCACCTCTGTTTGCGATTTACATTCTTCCCTCATGTCTGTGATGGTGTCCACCTTTGTCGGGGACGGCTTCCGTCCGTACGCCCCGCACAAGTGTCCCACCACAAGGATCTCCGGTTGGCCGAATGCCGATTTCTCACCCGAGAAGGTCAAGCGTGCATCTTCAAGTCTTTGTAGAACCTTGTCGCAATCGGAGATGTGATATGCCACAAAACGTTTGCACCCATCCTCGTCCAAGGTTTCATCTTTCTCTGCTTCAAAGCACCCTTTTATGGGGATGTCATTGAGGAATGACATGGTGATGTCGGGGATGCAATCTCTTAGTACCTTGTTCATTGCATTTACCATGTGGGCTATAGAGTTAGTGCCTCCTTGTGGCAAGGTACACATTCGCACTAGGCCGATAGGGGTCCGCATCGTCGTGATGTTCCTACTCTCCACAGCTAGTTGGAATTGATCATACCCCGAGTATAGATCACTGATCGAATAAATAGACCTTCAAGCGAAGGCCTCGGCGAATTCGTCAACGCTCGGTCTGACCTCGGCATTTCGAATTGTCACTTGATTAACAAGTTGTAGGTCTTGGATGAAGCGTAATGTGCCGTTCTTCTTTGGCATAGTGAACTACCGATTCGAGTATGGGGCGCTTGATGGTTCGAGGATACCCATCTCGATCTTTTCCTTGAGTAGCTCAATCAACTTTGGGATGTGAGCTCTCGGAACGGGGATTGGCTTGATGTTCCACGGTACATGCGGCACCGTAAAGATCACCATTGGCTCCATGATCTTAGGGTTTACACACCCTATCTCACCCGACGAGAAGGCGAAAGCCCTTCCGTGGCTTTCGATCATCCTTCTAAATCTTTCCTCCTCCCTAGGCAATAGGAAGCCCCCCCCACCATCCCGGAGCTTCTGTCGCGTCTCGTCGGTGAACCGGTGCCCTATGCCTCGTGGGTCCCGCAAGCTAGGATTAGCCGCTACCCCCTTTATCCGATCCCAACTATCGTTAGGCAATGGGGCAGCCATGGGATTCACCTTCTTGTCCACGGTCTTGTACTTTGTTTGCACCTTGACCGTCCTCGCTTCCTCAATCAACCGCCCCAGCTCTTCGATGGCGGTGTAAATGTGAATTGAGTTGACTGGAATTACCTTGTCTTCATTGAGGCCCGAAACGACTAACCTCTCCATCTCTCTGAGAGTGTCGTCGAACGAGACCGCCTCCATGGCGCCGCTTATGGTGTCATCTTCCCCCAATAAATTACATTGTTTGAGATACCTTTCGTATCTCTTGGCCCTAGACTTATCTCTATCACTTAAACTAGTAATTTTACAAGCTCCATTTTTGGAGAACCAAAATTGTTTCCTATTACATTTAATAGTTTTACAAGGGTTTAGGGTCTTAGTTTGCCTCGGGCTATTGCGGCCCCACTCTTAAATAGCCCGAATAAAAAATCCTCTCGGTTATCCCCTTTGAGGGAGGCTCGATTGCGCTCATGGTTGGGTCTCACTGTAAGGAATTGGACCGAATGCTTCCCATCTTGGCTCTTGAACAAAGAAATGTTGATCTATTTCTACGTCCCCCACCTTCACACGTACATTCGGGCAAGCCCCGTATAGCTCCTCGGTTGCTCGGATCGCCGCTCTAATCTTCCACCCGTGCTTCGTGTTGATCAGACACTTTCCCTTTTTATAAAAGTCCATGGACATAAGGTTGATCTCAGAGCCATGGTCGATCAATGCTACCACTGGCTCTTTTACATCTCCAACCCGTACCGGTGTCTCCGTTGTCGCTCTCGCCCAATGCGGCCTCGTGTAGTGACTATCCACATAGTCTTCGTCTTCCTCGGGGACCTCAGTTGACAATGCATTTACAATCGTGGGTTTTGCCACTTCTTGCTTCGTTGAGAGCCGCTTCCTCTTCATTAGGTCGATGATGACCTCGTGGAATTCTTTCTTGGCAATTCCGAGGACCTCTCGCAGAGTAAACTCTACGGGACTATCGAGGATCCTCTCCTCCACTACCTTCTTCAAGTCCGTTGCTTGTTTGATCTCCGAGCAAAGCTTGAAGTTGGGGGGGTTCCCCTTCTCTTTCCATCTTTGATCGCGTGCTTGAGACTGGTTCGGCTCTTCCCTTCTTCGTGCACCTCGAGCGTTGTATTTCCTTGATGGACCGGCTCCCTCGTTATTTCCTGTTGGGATTTCGGTCCCTCCGGATGGGATGTCCGGAGATGAATGACGGCAAGCCCGGAGGCTGTTACGGAACCGTAGGATGAAGACCCCGGCTACGGAGCCGGATGATGAAGACCCCGGTTACGGAACCGGATGATGAAGACCCCGGTTACGGAACCGGATGATGAAGACCCCGGTTACGGAACCGGATGATGAAGACCCCGGTTGCGGAACCGGATGATGAAGACCCCGGCCACGGAGCCGGATGATGAAGACCCCGGTTACGGAACCGGATGATGAATGTACCCGGAGAGAGATCCGGATGAGGAGACATATTTGTGAATATGTTTGCCAAGAGCCCTTGAGGCTATATTTGTAAATAGCCCGAAAGTCATATGTGTATAAATATGACTTAGGGCAAACAGTTTTACGTTGTTGCTCATTTTCTGTTTTCACTGAGAGGAAGCGAAGTGAGAGCAGCCGAGAGAGAGATAGAGCGCGAGAGAGACGAAGAGGTAGACGCCTCTGTGTATTTCCGCCGCCTGTGGCGAGGACAGCGAGCTCAAGGTCGTTGCCTTGCAGCTCGCCATTGTATATTTCTCTGTGCATAGTTTGGTTTGGAGTCTCGCACTCCCGTGGTTTTTCCCGTATAGGGTTTTCCACGTTAATTCCTGTGTATCGCGTCTTTCTCTGTATTTCCTATTTTTCTGCTGCATTGATCCGCGATTACTCGGTTGTGGCCCAGTGGTGAAGGTGAATCCAAGCGTTGATTCCCGACAAACTGGTATCAGAGCGACTGTTGCAGAAAATGGAAGGCGGCGGCAGCGGGCAGCCGATGATGATGGTGCTGAATGCACAAAATTACGCCGACTGGAAGATCAAGATGGAGGACCTTCTGATTGTTCGGGACCTGTACGAACCGATTGACAGGTCGGAAATACCGAAAGGGGTACTTGAGTCGGAGTGGAAGCTTCTGAACCGGAAAGCCGTAGCGACGATCCGACAATACGTCGACGTGAGCGTCCTACAACATGTGGCAAACGACACCAACGCATATGAGATGTGGAAGAAGCTGTCGGGCCTCTACGAGAGGAAGAATGCGTTGAACCGGACCTCCCTGATGAGGAAGATAGTGAATCTCAAGTACCGGGACGGCGAGAGTATGGTGGAACACGTAAGCACGTTCATGGGATTCGTGAATCAGCTTGCGGCGATCAAGTTCCCGTTGGAGGATGCAATGCAAGCCATCATCCTGATGTGTACACTGCCGGACAGCTGGGAGAACTTGGTGGTGACTCTCAGCACCTCCTGCACGGAAGACAACTTGTCCCTACAAACGGTAAAGACAAGTATTCTAAATGAAGAAGCGCGTCGGAGAGATAAAGAACCGGCCTCCGACTCGAAGGCGTTGCTTACCGAATCGGAACGGGGAAGACACTGGAACCGGAGTCCGCAAAGACGGGAGAAGTCGGGGACCCGGTCGCAGTCAAGAGGAAGACCCACATGCTTCCACTGTGGGAAGCCGGGGCACTTTCGGAAGAATTGTCGGCATTACCGAAAGGACAACGGAGCCGACGACACGGATTCGAAGAAGTCACCGGAGAGAAACGGTGCATACCGGGGAGCCACGGACCGGAGAGGTCCGGATCGGCGAGGGCAGGACCGGAAAGGAACGACGGCACTCGCGGCAAGTGAAGAGGAGATCATGCTCATCACCGAAGAAGGTGAACTAAACATTGCCGGCGATGAGACGACCTGGGTGGTCGATTCCGGAGCGTCGTTCCACCTGACCCCGGAGAGAAGATACTTTTCATCCTACACAGCCGGCGAGCATGGCTGTGTTCGGATGGGAAATGAAGGTACGTGCCGGATTGCCGGCATCGGAGACGTGTGGTTGACAACCCCGACCGGATGCAAAATGTTGCTGAAGGATGTCCGTCACGTTCCGGAGGTTCGATTGAACCTGATTTCGGCCGGGAGGCTAGACGATGAAGGCTACACAGGTAGCATCCGGAACGGCATAATGAAGTTCAGCAAGGGGAGCCTGATAGTGGCTCGGGCCCGGAAAGTCAACACACTGTACCTGATGAATGCCCGGTTATGTCCGGAAGAGCTGAATGTGGCAGCCGACACTGCCGGTGAGCTGTGGCACAAGAGACTGTGCCACATGAGTGAGAAGGGGATGAAGAGGCTTGCAGAAGACAACCTTATCCCAGTGAAGCATGTGCACCTGGAGAAGTGCACCGATTGCCTGGCCGGTAAGCAGAACCGAACCTCCTTCCACTCAAGGCCACCGACGAGACGTAGCGCACCATTGGAGTTGGTGCACACTGACGTGTGTCAGGTAGAGACGAAGTCACATGGCGGAGCCCAGTACTTCGTAACATTCATCGATGATCATAGCCGAAAACTGTGGACGGCACCGATGAAGACAAAGGACCAAGTGTTGTGCGTCTTCAAAGAACTCCACGCGAGAGTGGAAAGGGAATCCGGCAAGAAGCTGAAAGCGATACGAGCGGATAACGGAGGGGAATACCGAGGGCAGTTCCAGGAGTACTGTCGCTCGAAGGGAATCCGGCTCGAGTTTACTGTGCCGAAGACGCCGGAACTGAACGGGCTGGCCGAGAGGATGAACCGGACTATAATGGAGCGGGTCCGGAGTATGCTGGCGCATGCGAAATTACCCAAGGGGTTTTGGGCTGAGGCAATGTCGACGGCGACATATGTGATAAATAGATCACCCTCAGTACCTTTGGACGGAGACACGCCGCAGAAAGTGTGGACCGGTAAGGAAGTGTCCTACCGGCATCTGAAGGTGTTCGGGTGTCTCGCATACGTGCATGTGGCAAAGGACCGGAGAGGAAAGCTAGATCCAAAGACCCGGCCATGCATATTCCTCGGTTACGGCGACGACGAGTTCGGCTACCGAGTATGGGACCCGGTCGACAAGAAGATATTCAGGAGTCGAGACATCATCTTCATGGAGGACAAGACACTCGCCGACTGGGAGTCGGAGAAGAAGGTGAAGAGCTCCAAGTCGACCGGTGAGGATCAACTCTACGAGGAGCAGTCCCGACCGGCAAAGGACCGGTTAGCACTCGAGGATCCGGCCGAAGACGGTGAAGAAACAGAACCGGCCGAAGAAGATGAAAATGATACCGGAACCGGCCCCGATCCCGAAATGGATTCGGATGAAGAAGAATCGGAAGAACCGGTTACCGAAGCTCCGGAACGGAGATATCCTCTAAGAGAGAGAAGGGCCCCCCGGAGATTTCCGGAACCAGAGCACGTGCTGCTAACCGACGAAGGGGAGCCGGAGAGCTTTGAAGAAGCAAAGCATGACACCCAGAGCCGCAGGTGGTTGAGTGCCATGCAGGACGAGATGGATTCCCTGCATGAGAACCACACATATGAACTTGTGGAGTTGCCGAAAGGAAAACGGGCACTCCGCAACAAGTGGGTGTTCAAGCTGAAACCGGGAGATGCCGGAAACCCCCCGAGATACAAAGCCAGGATCGTGGTGAAGGGGTTTCAGCAGAAGAAGGGCGTCGACTTCGACGAGATATTTGCCCCGGTAGTGAAGATGACCTCCATCCGGACGGTGCTGAGCATAGCGGCAAGCATGGACCTCGAGGTAGAACAGATGGACGTGAAGACGGCATTCCTTCACGGTGACCTCGACGAAGAGATCTACATGCAGCAACCGGAAGGATTCGAGAAGAAAGGGAAGGAGCACCTGGTATGCCGGTTGAAGAAGAGCCTTTACGGACTGAAGCAGGCTCCCCGGCAATGGTACCGGAAGTTCGACTCCTTCATGACCGACGAAGGGTACCACAAAACGCAGTCCGATCACTGCGTGTTTGTGAAGAAGTTCGAAGGAGGAGACTTTCTAATACTCCTCCTATACGTGGACGACATGTTGATCGTCGGACGGGACCAGGTCAAGATACGGATGCTGAAGAAGGCTCTTCACCGAACCTTCTCAATGAAGGACTTGGGTCCGGCGAGACAAATACTAGGGATGCACATCATCCGGAACCGGAGCAAGAAGCAGTTGTGGCTGTCACAGGAGAAGTACGTGACAAAGGTGCTTCAACGGTTCAACATGTCGGAAGCAAGACCGGTCGGGTCAACCCTCCCGGCAAACTGCAAGCTGTCCAGCAAGCAAAGCCCCAAGACAAAGGCTGAGAAGGAGGACATGATGAAAGTACCATATGCCTCTGCCGTCGGAAGCTTGATGTACGCAATGGTGTGTACAAGACCGGACATAGGATATGCAGTCGGAGTGGTGAGCCGGTACATGAGCAATCCCGGCAAAGAGCACTGGAACGCGGTCAAGTGGATACTCCGATACCTGAAGGGCACGGCAAACGTGTGCCTCCGATTCGGCTCCGGTAAGCCTGAACTCGACGGCTTCACCGATTCGGATATGTCGGCTGATGCAGATACCAGCCGGTCCACATCAGGGTATGTGATGACCTATGCAGGGGGAGCCGTTTCGTGGCAGTCGAGGCTGCAGAAGACGGTTGCGTTGTCAACCACGGAGGCGGAGTACATGGCAGCTGTTGAAGCCGGAAAGGAAATAATATGGATGAAGGACTTCATTAGAGAGCTCGGTATCCAGCAGGAGGAGTACCGACTCTACTGCGACAGTCAGAGTGCCATCCACCTTGCGAAGAACGCGGCTTATCACTCCCGGACGAAACACATCCAGCGAAGATATCACTGGATCCGGGAAAGGATAGAAGACAAGGAGTTCGTGCTGACGAAGATCCACACGGACGAGAACGGGTCGGATATGCTGACCAAGGTGCTCACACCCGACAAGCTGGAAGCATGCCGGAAGAGGATCGGGTTGGAGGGACATCCCATGCCGAAGTGAAGGGGGAGTTTGTTGGGATTTCGGTCCCTCCGGATGGGATGTCCGGAGATGAATGACGGCAAGCCCGGAGGCTGTTACGGAACCGTAGGATGAAGACCCCGGCTACGGAGCCGGATGATGAAGACCCCGGTTACGGAACCGGATGATGAAGACCCCGGTTACGGAACCGGATGATGAAGACCCCGGTTACGGAACCGGATGATGAAGACCCCGGTTGCGGAACCGGATGATGAAGACCCCGGCCACGGAGCCGGATGATGAAGACCCCGGTTACGGAACCGGATGATGAATGTACCCGGAGAGAGATCCGGATGAGGAGACATATTTGTGAATATGTTTGCCAAGAGCCCTTGAGGCTATATTTGTAAATAGCCCGAAAGTCATATGTGTATAAATATGACTTAGGGCAAACAGTTTTACGTTGTTGCTCATTTTCTGTTTTCACTGAGAGGAAGCGAAGTGAGAGCAGCCGAGAGAGAGATAGAGCGCGAGAGAGACGAAGAGGTAGACGCCTCTGTGTATTTCCGCCGCCTGTGGCGAGGACAGCGAGCTCAAGGTCGTTGCCTTGCAGCTCGCCATTGTATATTTCTCTGTGCATAGTTTGGTTTGGAGTCTCGCACTCCCGTGGTTTTTCCCGTATAGGGTTTTCCACGTTAATTCCTGTGTATCGCGTCTTTCTCTGTATTTCCTATTTTTCTGCTGCATTGATCCGCGATTACTCGGTTGTGGCCCAGTGGTGAAGGTGAATCCAAGCGTTGATTCCCGACATTTCCTACCTTCTTCTCTTCTACCATTACTTCCACTAAGCCTGTCTTTTCTTCCACCAGATCCTTCCACACAGTTGCTTCTTGGACCCTTCATTCCGCTTCGTCTGCTTCTTCTCTTTTGAACTTCCCCTTAGAGAGGCTTCCAAGGATTGACGGCCAAAAGTCAAACTCTTTCTCCTCTTGCCTCCTCACCTCTTTCCCCACTCGGGTCCCAGCCGACGCCGAGTAGTGGACGGCTTCAACATGTCATGCTTCGGCCTCCTCCATTAGCCTTCTCATGCCCCCTCCGTCTTGATTCAATCCCAAGGGGCGCTTTGCCTTGTCTCCGTCGAATAGACCCTATTGTTCCAAAGATAGACAATATTCTTTCTTAGGGCCTCTTGAAAGTCTCCACACTCCCTTCATAGGTGGTCGGGGTTGTCGCACCACATACATCTTTGCGCGAACGGGGGACGTCGATCTTGAGGGCTGCCACTCTCTCTCCTAGATTGCACTATTTGGGGATCTCGGCGTGGATACTCGGCGTTACCACTCTAGCGAATCCGGTTAGCCGCCTATCTTCGGGGACGTTTCGCATAAGCATTTCGGCCTTATAGGCATCCAAGTAGCTCGTGATATCTCTTCCAATGAACCGACCCATTATGATAACCACCGTCTCTATGGCCCGGTCTAGGTCGGTGATGCCTTCTCGGGCATTTACCAAGCGGTCCACCGCTGCCGCCATCACTTCAACGAGTTCTCCTCCTCGCATCTTAGTTCTCCCTTGCTGCCCTTTCACGTCGGGTTCACCAATTTATGTCGCGAAGTTTCACACACGTGTGTCGCTTGGGGGCGGGACCACGGGGGTCTCAGACTAGGGAGTACTCAAGGGATAGAGAAGACCTGAGGTTTGCTTTACGACAATACTATTTCCCGACCCCTTCTCGAGCAAGGTCTCGTTGCCCGACTACCAATTTATGTCGCGAAGTTTCGTGCACCTGTGTTACTTGGGCGGGACCACAGGGGTCTTGGACTAGGGAGTACTCAAGGGATAGAGAAGACCCGAGGTTTGCTTTACGACAATACTACTTCCCGACCCCTTCCCGAGCAAGGTCTCGTTGCCCTTTGTTTTGTGAGGCCGGTGTCTCTTGTTGATCACAACTCATCGAACTTCCGAGGTCACCGTACGAGCCAAGTGACCAAACGGGTACAAGCAAGATGAGCACGCAACATGAGCACACACGGGGAAGATAACACAATCACAAATGTTCGTACGTCTTTATGAGGAGGAGAGGTGCATGGGCGCGCCCGAACGCTCCCTCGTCACAAGACGTCGAACATACGAGGAAGACACAAAACACATGCACAAAATGCTCGTACACCTTTATGAGGAGGAGAGGTGCATGGGCAAGCCCGAACGGTCCCCTCGTCACAAGACGGCCGAACGTACGAGGAAGACACAAACACACACAAATGCTCGTACGCCGTTATGAGGAGGTGAGGTGCATGGGCAGGCCTGAACGGTCCCCTCGTCACAAGACGATCGAACGTACAAGGAAGACACAAACACACGCACAAATGCTCGTACGCCTTTATGAGGAGGAGAGGTGCATGGGCAAGCTCGAACGGTCCCCTCGTCACAAGACGGTCGAACGCACAAGGAAGACACAAAGACATGCACAAATGCTCGTACGCCTTTATGAGGAGGAGAGGTGCATGGGCAAGCCCGAACGGTCCCCTCGTCACAAGACGGTCGAACGTACAAGGAAGATACAAACATATGCACAAAATGCTCGTACGCCTTTATGAGGAGGAGAGGTGCATGGGCAAGCCCGAACGGTCCCATCGTCACAAGACGACTTAACGTACAAGGAAGACACAAACACACATACAAATGCTCGTACGCCTTTATGAGGAGGAGAGGTGCATGGGCAAGCCCAAACGGTGTCGCGAAAATACGACGAGGATACGGGAACTTGAGGCAGGACCTCGGGGCCTCCGACCGAAGGATAATCACATGTGTGCGTTTATATTTTTAACAATTAACAGAAAGAAGAAATTTAATCATTTTCATTAACAAAGGAAAAAGAAATTACAATATGTCCCAAGATTGGGATTTAGAAGTTTTAGGTTTACTAAGATTAATAGAAAAGAAAAAAATTAGGGGTTTTGAGAGATATCGCTTCCGTAGGGAAGATTAGGATTAGGTTATATGAGTATTATGGCTTCCGTAGGGAATTTTTGGGTTTTCGAGAGTTATGGCTTCCCTAAGATAAGAGAGTTGAGAAGAAAAATAAAATAAAAAAAATGGAGTTTCTCCTAGTGTAGAAAAAAAAAAAATGGAATAAAAATGGAGTTCTCTCTTGATCATAGCCTTTTCACTTTTTGTTGCATGGCCTCTACTTTTAGTTTCCTAGCTTTTTCTTTTGGTTGCATGTGACTGTCCACATGACCTTTACTTTTTCCATGCACTCCCTTCTTTAGTTGCTTGCGTCCACATGGCCTTTACTTTAGTTCTCTTCACTTTACTTTAGTTTGTTGCATGATCCAATCTTTCGTCCGTCCGCGTCCAACATCGTCCGGTAGCCGGTTCCATTTTGCTTGCCGGTCGGTTCCGGTTCCGATTTTGCTTGCCGACTGGTTCCGGTTTGCTTGCCAGTTCCGGTTCCGGTTTTGCTTGCCGGTCGGTTCCGATTCCGGTTTGCTTGCCAGTTCCGGTTCCGGTTTTGCTTGCCGGCCGGTTCCGGTTTGCTTGCCGACCGGTTCCGGTTTGCTTGCCAGTTCCGGTTCCGGTTTGCTTGCCGGTTCCAGTTCCGGTTTTGCTTGCTGGGCGGTTCCGGTTTTGCTTGCCAGTTCCGGTTCCGGTTTGCTTGCCAATTCCGATTCCGGTTTTGCTTACCGACCGGTTTCCGGTTTGCATACCCGTTCCGGTTCCAGTTTTGCTTACCGGCCCGTTTCCAGATTTGCTTACCGGACCTGTTCTCCGGATTTGCTTACCGGCCAGTTTCCGGTTTTAGGTATTTTGGCCACCATCATCCATCAAGACAAAGTGGCCAAAGTTCTCTCAACACAAATGAAAAATGAGGGAGCTCAAGGTGTTTATATAGCCAGGGCCTTAACTTTCCTATCTATGTGGGATAGTTCTAATTTGTCTATCTAATCAAACTTCATTTTCCCATAACTTGATATGTATTTCTCCATTTTGTATATAGTAAAATACATTTTGAAGCTCTTGAGTATATCCATCTTTCTATAGTAAGCTACTAATCTAATCTATAATAATTATTTCATTATTTTTTTACATAGTGTGTGAAGATTCACACGACATTCGCCCCCACCAAACCTGCACATCCACCGGTATGTGCCAATTTTGGTGAGGATTCATTTTTGTTTGCTATACTTTTTCATCGATGCTTAAGACTGAATCGTCAAAAGCTTCGAATCCAATTTCTATTCTATCTCTTCTCTTGAAGATCTTGATTCTTTTACCGGTAATTGGCAAGGCAAGTGGTGTACCATCTAGTTCTACTAAATAATATGTTGCATTATCTTCCACTTTCTTCACCACATATGGCCCAAACCATCGTTGTGAGAATTTTCGAGCCGTACTATGTTGGTTATCTAGGCTACTGTCATAGACTAGCACCCAATCTCCTTCAACGATTTTCCTCGGCCGAAGTCGATGTCGTTTATCGAAGTCTTTCTTGTTCTTTAGCCTTGCATTCTTTAGCCGCGCTTTAGCCACCTCTACATCTTCCAAATTCCGCTCTAATTGTCGAATCCTCAATGCTAGAAGATCTTCTCTACTTATCTCATCTTGCCATGGCAATGCAAACCATGAAATAATACTTTGTTCTACCGGCATTATTGGCTTTTGTCCGAATATGAGCTCTGCCGGCATGTATCCCGTCACCGTGCTATGAGTAGTCCTGTCAACCCATAATGCAAATGGCAATAGACGTGGCCATTCTCCTATTTTCCCATGGCAAGCTTTCACTAGAGCCTTCACAATCGGTCCATGTCCACGCTCCACCTTCCCATTTGCTTCCGGATTATACGCCATGGTAAGAGATAATTTGATTCCCATCCTCGAGAAGAATTCTCTAGCTTCATTGGCGTCCAACTCGCCTCTATCAGCCACTATCTTGCCGACGCATCCATATCTGCAAATAACATCTTCAAGAAGGAATCGGCATACCAATGATGTCTCCTTAGTTCTTAATGCTCGCCCTTCAACTTGATTGGTAAGATCCTCTCTCGCGAGCACAAGATACTTCATCTGCCATCGTCCCATTGGCATCATCACTATGTCCACCATCCACTTGTAATGCATAGCCAACGGGTAAGTCGGATGAAGTCCATCTCGATGGCGAATATTCGAAAACATTTGACATTCCTTACATGTTTCCACATAAGCTGCTACATCTTTGTAGATGCCCGACCACCAATATTTCTCCTTAAGCTTCGCAAACGTAGCCCATATTCCTCGATGGCCTGCAAAAACACTATCATGAAATTCAGACATTAGTTTTTGTTGGTCTTCTAGCTTGCAGACAACTCTCATCGGAGTCCCATTCTTCTTTTTTGCATGCCTCCAAAGAGCTCCATCCTTAAGGAAATACTTGTATGCTTTCTTCCGAATTCGATGGAAGTCTTCCGTCGACCATGATTCATCTTTTTGGAGAGAACTCAAGTATTTCCCGATCTCCACGAATTCGCCTTCGTAGTCCTCTTCTATGAAAGTAATCAACACCCGAGCATAGGAACTTGCAAAGAAATCCAGGCCAACATCATCTTCATCAGAATGTCGATCTTCTTCTCCGTCGTATCTCGCTCGTGATAGCATGTCTGCAACGACATTACGCTTCCCAGCTACATGACGGATCTCCGGGTTGAGTGATTTGATATATGCAATCCAACGCAACATGGCAATATCCGGTGTATTGCAACCAGATATCATACCCAAAATTGGTAGGCAATCTGTCTCAATTATGACTTTTGCTCCAATAAGGTAATCACGATCAGATTTGATTGCCGAGATGATCCCCCATAGCTCCCTCTTCACTTGGGCATACCCTCTTTGCCTGTCACTTAACACTTTCGCGCCAAACCGAATTGCATATCGGTTGCAATCTTCATCTTCTTGGTTGATAACCCATCCAATTCCAATTGGACTAGTATCCACAGTCACGAAAATGGGCTTGCCGTATGAATAGTCCGCTTTCCGTAATGCAGGTGCCTCCATCAAAATTTTCTTCAGCCTTCGGATGGCGATTGTATGCTCGCTCGTCCATTCGAACATCCGCTTCTTCTTTAGTAGACCATATAATGGCTCAGCAATGTGGGCGTAGTGTGGAATCCAAATATGATAAAACGTGCATGCTCCAAGGAACCTTCGAACCTCCGTTTGGGTTACACATTCTTCTTTCATGTCTTGAATTGCATTCACCTTGGATGGCGAAGGCTTCCGACCGTATGCTCCACACAAGTGACCTACCACCAAGATCTCTGGTTGCCCGAATGCGGATTTTTCTCCCGAAAATGTCAAATTCGCATCTTCGAGCCTTTGGAGCACCTTCTCGCAATCTTTCATATGATCCATGACGAACTTTCTACATCCATCCTTATCTTTTGATTCATCCTTCTCTTCATCCGAACATCCTTTTATCGGAATATCATCTAAGAATGGCATTGTGATATCCGGGATGCAATCCTTCAAGACCTTGTTCATGGCATTCACCATATGAGCCACCGAGTTCGTTGCGCCTTGAGGTAAGGTACACATCCGCACCAACCCGATTGGAGTTCTCATGGTTGTAATGTCACGACTGTCGACCGCCAACTGGAATTGATCGTAGCCAGAGTAAAGATCGCCGATGGAGTAGATGGACCGGCCCGCAAACGCCTCAGCAAATTCATCCACACTCGGACCGATTCCAGCATTCCGAATTGTCACCTTGTTGACAGGTTGAAGATCTTGAATGAATCGCAACGATCCATTCTTCTTTGGCACCGTGAACCACCTATTAGAATAAGGAGCATTCGACGGTTCTAGAATTCCCATCCTCACCTTCTCCTTTAAGAGCTCGATCAACTTCGGTAGGTGTGCTCTCGGAACCGGTATCGGTTTCAAATTCCAAGGCACATGCGGCACCGTGAAGATCACCATCGGTTCTACCGTCCTTGGATTAGCACACCCGATTTCTTGTGGAAAAAACGCGAAAGCCTTCCCATGTCTTTCAAGCATTCCACGAAACATTTGCTCCTCTTCAGGGAGGAGGAAATCCTCCCTTCCAACTCGTAGCTTTCCCTTCGTCTCTTCAGTGAAGACGTGACCAATTGTATTTCGGTTCCTTAAGCTTGGATCTTTTGCAACTTCCTTCATCTTTTGCCAGCTATCTTCCGGTAGCGGAACTGCAACTGGCTTGATCTTCCTATCCACGGTTTTATATTTTGTGTTGACTTCGACTTCCTCTATCAAGATGCCTCGATGATATTCATCGATGATAGTATACATGTTGACGGAGTTAACCGAAATCACATGTCGATGGTGAGGATAGCTCAAATCCACGACTTCCTCGATTTCGTCGATGGTGTCGTTAAATGAGGCTTCCTCTAGAATATATGACACGAATTCTTCTTCTTCGATTATGCTTTCTTCTTTCAGCACCTCCTCGAAGTCTTGTATCTGACACTTTTCCTTCTTATTGAGTAGTCTAAGTTTGCATGCGCCGCCAAGTGTGACGCATGTTGCTTCTCCTTGCAATCCACACACTTTGCTTCCTTGTGGGGACTTATGATTGCTCGGACTATTTGTGCCCCATGCTTCAATAGTCCGCTTTAAAAATCCGAGGATTCGCCTCCAAGGCTATCTCGGTTCCTTTCATGATTAGCTCGAACCGTCAGGAATTGAACGGATCTTTTACTATCAAGACTCTTGACGCGCGCGAAGGCTGCTCCATTATCGAACACCTTGGTCTCCATCCGGGACGATGTTATATATGGTTGTCCTAGGATGACGGGATGTGAAGCCGAGTCTTGCACGAAGAAGTGTTGATCAATCTCTACATCCCCGATCGTGACTTTAACGTTGGGGCAAGCTCCGTACAAGTCCTCCGTAGCCTTCGTCGCCGCTCGAATCTTCCATCCGTGGTTTGTATTAATCGACCATCTTCCTTTCTTATAGAACTCGGTCGACATGAGGTTGATCTCAGAGCCATGGTCAATCAAAGCGACCACGGTCTCTTTCTTCTCCTCGATCTTCACCGGTGTCTCTGTTGTCACTCTTGCCCAATGAGGCCGCGAGTAATGGCTATCCGCCACCACTTCTTCTTCCTCCTCCTCTTCCGATCTTGCCATGGTTATGGCACTTGTTTTGACCTCCTCTTCATCAGATTGTTGTCGCTTCCTCTTAATAAGGTCCACGATAGTATCATGGAACTCCTTCTTCACGATCCCAAGTAGCTCTTGTCGAATACAAGTGTATAATGGACATATTCACACTATCCCTTTGTATAGATCAAGTTTGGGCCATTTGTGTAATTAGCATAAATGGTAGATGCCCTAAGTCTGTCACTATATATAGTGACCTTGTAACCTTTTTGTAAGGTTGGGTTGTATTATTGCTTTATGGAATAGAAAGAGTCGTTTTGTGCCTCCTCTCTCTCTCTCTCTCTCTATCTCTGTGCAACGACCTTGAAACTGTCATACGCAGGTACTCACCGCAATCGAATGCTGCTTGATCTTCCGCATCGACACGGCCTTGTCTTCAACATCTGGTATCTGAGCCTGCACAGTATTCGGTCCTTCAATCCGCTGTCGGCCGTCGTCTCAGCCTGCACAGCATTCGGTTTCCTGCGTCATTCGAAGAAGAGAGAAGAAGAAGAAAAACGAGGCTTGCATCTCATCGCGTTAGATCATCTTCGCCTGGAGTAAGCCAGCCGGTTGTACTCTGTTCCTTGTGATCGTAACCGCTCGAGGTGAAATCCCCTTGTGCAACATTGACACGATCGTGCTCCACTCGGTTAAACGGCATCCGAAGAGGTCATCAAACGCTGCTCGCCGCTCATTGTAACCACTCGGTGCAGATCGGTCTCAAGACAACAACCCCAATTCGTGCTTCATCCGGCTGATCGACATTCGAGAGGATCAGTTGGATCCGTCTCTCTCGTCGCTGCAGTCACCCGAAGCAGAATCGGTCCAGACAATCGGATTCAATAATCGGTATTTGGCATATATATTCGGAAGCGAACCGGGCTCACTCCGACTCGGCAACATTCGGGAAGACCAGTCGGTTCTGTCCCTCAAGTTACCGGAGTCAATTTGAGCAAGTTCAACAATACATATATCTGAAGCCGAACTGACTCGGGTTCAAATCCGACTAGAACGATATCGGGTGAGCCAACCGGCTGCACTCCAACAAGGTTCGTAGTCAACTCCGAACCGAGCTTCGTCAACCGAAACCAAATTTGATGGCATCAACATCCGGCTCGTCAGAAATGAGTCTACGAAAGTTCGATGGATCGAACTTCAACTTCTGGAAGGAGCAAATGCAGGACTATCTCATAGTCAAGGGGCAAATCGATCCCATCGAAAATGAAGAACCTCCAGAAGGATACAAACCAATTGAGTGGCAGAAGCTGGATAGAATCGTCCGCGCCACGATTCGGATGCACCTATCGGAATCGGTATACTTTACGGTGCAATCGTGTACGACAGCATTCGAACTGTGGAAAACACTGTCGGACACCTACGAAAAGAAGGTCGCTGCAACGAAGATGTTTCTGATCCGGCGCCTCTACAACTTGCGGATGAAAGAATCCGATTCGGTTCAAGCACATCTCAATGAGTACGAAAGCATAAGCTCCCAAATCTCGTCACAGGGGACGGCAATCGAGGATGAACTCAGAGCAATGATACTCATGAGCAGCCTTCCCTCATCATGGGAAACTTTCGTCACAACCGTGTGCAACGCGTCAACCACGGCTGTTAAATACTCCGAAGTCACGAGCGCAATCCTGACCGAAGCAGCTCGGAGAAAGTCTTTCGCCAAAGACTCAACAGACGACGCTTACGTAGTACAAGGTTCGACAGACCGATCGAACATACGAGGAAGAGATTCCTCATGGCCGCCGAACAATCAGCGAAGACGGAGCCAGTCACGGGATAATCGAATCTGCAACTATTGCAAGAAACCCGGACACATCAAAGCCGACTGCCGCGCACTCAAGAACAAGAACGACAAGTCTCAGAGATCAGACAAGAAGAGTGGCCGGCATGAGGAGATCAATTACGTCAGCTTCTCAGCTGATGTGCTACCAAACGACCCGAATATACTATCAATCGAAAATCCAGTCGGATCAGAAGTTCTGCTCACGACTGAAGAATCGAGCACATGGCTCTTAGATTCGGGCGCGTCATTTCACGTGACTCCTCATCGATCCCAATTTCGGCAATATACGATCCGTCACTCCGACTCAGTTCGAGTCGGTAACTCGCAACACTGTGACATCATTGGAATCGGCACAGTAGAGCTCAACCTTGCAGGTGGCTCTACACTTGTACTTCACAATGTCCGACATGTACCCGAGCTCTCAAGGCCATTGATCTCAGTCGGACAACTAGATGAAGACGACATTCGTGCCGGTTTCTCTTCGGGAGGGTGGACACTCCACAGGGGGAACCTCCTGCTTGCTAGAGGACCCAAGATACACTCACTGTATCCATTACATGTTACGCTTAGAGAGGGTAACCTGTTTTTGGTGGATATTCCTGTGTCATCACTATGGCACAGAAGATTAGGACACCTCAGCAAGGCCGGCATTACGCATCTATCTAGAGCCGGATACATCCCTAAACTCTCCTTCTCCGACCATCAATTCTGCGAGCATTGCCAGTATGGCAAACAAGCAACCGCATCACACCCGACATCAGCACCAAGAGAAACGAGACCTCTCGATTTAGTCCACTCGGACGTCTGTGGCCCAATGCCGCATCAGTCTCTCGGCGGTGCCTCTTACTTCGTCAGTTTTATTGACGATTCGACTCGAAAGGTGTGGGCTTATCCAATTCGCACCAAAGATCGTGTCTTCTCGATCTTCTCCGATTGGCTCGCTATGGTAGAAAATCAAACCGACCGAAAACTGAAATGCTTTCGGATCGACAATGGGGGAGAGTTCAAATCAGAAGAATTCGTCAAATTCTGCCGACAACGCGGCATCCGACGTGAATTTACGGCACCACACAGTCCGGAGCAAAACGGGATTGCCGAACGCATGAATCGGACAATCCAAGAACGGATAGTTTCCATGCTCCAACACTCCGGACTGTCGGATGGCTTCTGGGCAGAGGCTCTACTCACGACAGTACACATAATCAATATGTCGCCAAGCAGACCTCTAGGACTTCAAATTTCTCAGGAACTATGGATCGGCAGTAAGCCGAATTATGACAAGCTGAGGATCTTCGGATGCGAGGCATACGCCCTTATTCCGAAAGATGATCGCCGAAAACTTGCACCTCGGTCCAGGAAATGCATTTTCCTTGGATATGGATCAGACGGCGAAATGGGATACCGACTCTGGGACCCCGAACGCAGACAAATCGTTCGAAGTTCGGACGTTGTGTTCAACGAGTCGGCTATGAATCCATCAGTCGAAAAACCGATCGAAGTCCGAAGGGTAACATTTTCCGATGTGCCGACCCTTCAAGAAGGCCCCGCTCTTAACACACGGTCAGCTTCACGGGTAGCTGAACCTTACACTATCGATTCGGACAACTCTGACTCGGCACAGCAGAATAATTCGCTTTCGGACCATCCGACCTCGATACCCGATGCGACCAGTCCAATCATACCTCGACGATCCGAGAGACTGTCGCAACCTCCGGAGAGGTATTCTCCTGGAATTTTCTTCACCGACACTGGCGAACCGACGTCTTACGAAGAAGCATCGACATCTGTCGATTCCGCCACCTGGCATCTGGCGATGGAGTCGGAAATGCACTCCATTCGGGCAAACAAGACTTGGGATCTGGTCGAATTACCTAGGAACCGACGTGCTCTTCCTTGCAAGTGGGTTTATCGACTAAAAGAGACGTCTGATTCGACCACCCCAAAGTACAAGGCCAGATTAGTTGCGAAGGGCTTCCGACAAGAATATGGCGTCGACTTCGACGAGATTTTTTCACCAGTGGTGAAAATGACAACCCTTCGTTTTCTACTCGGCGTAGTGGCAGCCGACAACTTGGAGCTGATTCAGCTAGATGTCAAAACAGCATTCCTCCATGGTGATCTTGAAGAGGAAATTTATATGGAGCAGCCAAAAGGCTTCGTGGCAACTGGCCAAGAACATCTAGTCTGCCGACTCAGGAAGAGTCTATACGGCCTCAAACAAGCACGGCGACAATGGTACAAGAAGTTCGACGACTTCATCCAATCGATCGGCTTCTCAAAAAGCGATGAGGACCATTGTCTTTTTACCAACACAGCTCAAGATGGATCACCCATCTTCCTCATCATTTACGTGGATGACATGCTAATTTCTGGACGCCACGCGGGCGAACTTGCCGATCTCATTCGGCAACTGCGGTTGAAGTTTGCCATGAAGGACCTCGGTCCGGCACGACACATACCTGGCATGAAGATTAGTCGGCATCGCGATCAACGACATCTTTTTTTGTCTCAGACCGACTATATCGGACGTGTCTTGGAACGCTTCAACATGCAATCAGCCAAATCTGCTTCAACCCCGCTCCCCATGAATCTTCGGCTCTCTCAGCGAGACTGCCCGACATCCGGTCCGGAGGGGGAAGATATGAAGTCGGTACCGTATGCACCGGCAGTCGGCTCCCTTATGTACCTAATGGTCGCGACACGGCCTGATATTTCTCATGCCGTAGGAGTCGTTAGCAGATTTATGCACAATCCTGGCCGATCGCATTGGAACGCAGTCAAGCATGTGTTCAAATATCTGGCTGGCACAAAAGACCACGGCATTCTTTTCGGTCCGAACTCAACTACAGGCGTAGTCGGTTACACCAACTCGGACTTCACCGGCTGTATAGACAGTCGGAAATCAACAACTGGATACTTCTTCAAATTCGGCAATGGAGCAATTTTGTGGAAGTCGAAACTTCAGGAGTGCACAACGACCTCAACGACCGAAGCAGAATATGTAGCTGCGTCCGACGCTGCAAAAGAAGCTTTGTGGCTCGGCCAGCTGGCGCACACGTTTCGACAAGTCGACCATGACTCGGCCCCAGTTGTCTATAGCGACAGTCAAGGTGTTGTTGCCTTGTCGAAAAATCCGGTTCACCACAACGCCTCCAAACATATCGACGTTCGATATCACTTCGTTCGGGACTGCGTCATTTCAGGGAAAATCGGTGTAGAGAAAATATCCACAACCGACAATGTCGCAGATGGAATGACCAAGTGTCTTTCGGCAGACCGCTTTCGGTCCCTTCGGCATCAGATGGGCGTAACGACAAACCAGTCCGGTTAGAGCCGGACACAGCGCAGGATGGTTTCCGACAACCGACATCAGTTCCTTAATGATCGGCTTCAACTCTTCCGACCCGACCAGTTCGGTCTTCTGCCTTCGGACCCTGCCGACTCGAACAAAACTGATATGTCCGAGAACCTAGGTTCATGCCTGTAATCTTAGATAACCCATGTATACGCCCATTACGGGGGAGTGTCGAATACAAGTGTATAATGGACGTATTCACACTATCCCTTTGTATAGATCAAGTTTGGGCCATTTGTGTAATTAGCATAAATGGTAGATGCCCTAAGTCTGTCACTATATATAGTGACCTTGTAACCTTTTTGTAAGGTTGGGTTGTATTATTGCTTTATGGAATAGAAAGAGTCGTTTTGTGCCTCCTCTCTCTCTCTCTCTCTCTATCTCTGTGCAACGACCTTGAAACTGTCATACGCAGGTACTCACCGCAATCGAATGCTGCTTGATCTTCCGCATCGACGCGGCCTTGTCTTCAACAGCTCTCTCAAGGTAAGGTCGACATGACTATCTAAAACCTTCTCCTCAAGGACCTTCCGCAAGTTAGTTGTTTGTTCTATGTCCGACCTTAGCTTGTAAGTCGGTGGCGCTCGTTCTTTTCCTTCGTTGATTCTTCGACTTCCATCCGAGCAGGTTGGCTCGATCCACCGGGCTTCATGTTTGTTTCACCAATCTCTTTTCTTGGGATAGGTTGGGGTGGCCCTTCTTTCCCTCCGTTCCTCGTGTTAGGTCGCTTTGATGTGCCATCTTCTTCACCAGTTCTCTTCCTCTTCTCTTCAACAAGGGCTTCATAGGTGTCACACACAACCTCCGCAAAGCTTGTGTTTTCATTGATTGGATCTGACCATCCCGTTGCTCGTCGCACGTTTCGGTCAGCAAGTTTTAGATCCTCTGAATCGATTTTGCCTTTTTCTTCGCACTCGAAAACCGTTGGCCAAAACCCAGCTCCTGGCTTGATCATTTTAAGATTCTCTTTTCCAACTCGTATCCCAGCCGAAGCGGCATAGTGCATAGCCTCCACATGCCTTGCATCTTCTTCTTCTACAATCTTTTTCAGCCCACCTCTTCCGAAGTTCACTCGTAGTGGCTTCCGGGTCTCGCTTGAGTGAATCATGTTGCCGTCCAAATAGACGACATTCTTGCGGATTGCATCTTGCAAGTCAACACATTCCCTTCATGAGTGTTCAAAGCTATCACACCACACACATCTATACGCTTCTTTTCCCTTGGGCCCGCGTCGACCTAAGTTGGCTAGCGATACCGCTTCAAACTTCTTGGAGAGCTCTTCGATTATAGACTCCTCCATTGCTTTCTTGTCGAAATTGTTGATCGGCTTACCAGGCTCAATCGTCGTAGGTGCCTTCTTCCACAATTGTGGATTCTCGACCTCAGCTTCCTCTTGCCATTGTCGCCGCTTATCAAAACGGCTACAAGCCTTCTTCACCGCCGCCCAGTCCGCTACCAAACCATTTGGTTGTGTTTCATCCTCCAAGAAACTACCCAATTCTCGCCGATCTTTCGCATCCATTGCCTTTAGGAATAGCAAGACTTTATCTCCGTCAAGAACTTGTTGCTCGACACTCGGAAGTCGATGGTACTTCTGGTCGAATTCGGCATAAATTCCCGATGCACATAGATTCTTCCCTTTCTTCTCGATCCAATTCATTAACGCATGCCGAGTCATCCGCGATGCGTCTTCAAGCATGTATTCAGTGAGAAGAGCCCTTTCGAACTCCGCCCAAGTTGCATGCTCGTTTTGGATCTCCATCACGCGCTCACGGATCCCGGGTTCTACCACTCGCTTAAAGCTTGAAATTTGTTTTGGATCATGGACATCTCTTTGTTGCATCTCATTCCGGTAGGTAGCAAGGAAATTTGTGATGTTCTTCCCACCAAATCTTCCAACTGTCTCCACAGTTCGGTCAACAACTTTGTCGACTAAAGCCTCCCGATCTCTCTCTTTCAGCATGAATTCGACGACGGACACCATGCCTTTCGTCAATTCTTCTCCTTGAGTTCCACTTGTCGAAGCCATCTTCGTACTTGATATCCTCCTACTGCCTCGCTTCACGTCGGGTTCACCAAAGATGTCGCGAAAATACGACGAGGATACGCGAACTTGAGGCAGGACCCCGGGGCCTCCGACCGAAGGATAATCACATGTGTGCGTTTATATTTTTAACAATTAACAGAAAGAAGAAATTTAATCATTTTCATTAACAAAGGAAAAAGAAATTACAATATGTCCCAAGATTGGGATTTAGAAGTTTTAGGTTTACTAAGATTAATAGAAAAGAAAAAAATTAGGGGTTTTGAGAGATATCGCTTCTGTAGGGAAGATTAGGATTAGGTTATATGAGTATTATGGCTTCCGTAGGGAATTTTTGGGTTTTCGAGAGTTATGGCTTCCCTAAGATAAGAGAGTTGAGAAGAAAAATAAAATAAAAAAAATGGAGAGTCTCTCCTAGTGTAGAAAAAAACAAATGGAATAAAAATGGAGTTCTCTCTTGATCATAGCCTTTTCACTTTTTGTTGCATGGCCTCTACTTTTAGTTCCCTAGCTTTTTCTTTTGGTTGCATGTGACTGTCCACATGACCTTTACTTTTTCCATGCACTCCCTTCTTTAGTTGCTTGCGTCCACATGGCCTTTACTTTAGTTCTCTTCACTTTACTTTAGTTTGTTGCATGATCCAATCTTTCGTCCGTCCGCGTCCAACATCGTCCGGTAGCCGGTTCCATTTTGCTTGCCGGTCGGTTCTGGTTCCGGTTTGCTTGCCGGTTCCGGTTCCGGTTTGCTTGCCGGTTACGGTTCCGGTTCCGGTTTTGCTTGCCAGTTCCGGTTCCGGTTTGCTTGCCGGTTCCGGTTCCGGTTTGCTTGCCGATTCCGATTCCGGTTTTGCTTACCGGCCGGTTTCCGGTTTTGCTTGCCGGCCGGTTTCCGGTTTGCATACCCGTTCCGGTTCCGGTTTTGATTACCGGCCCGTTTCCGGATTTGCTTACCGGCCAATTTCCGGTTTTAGGGATTTTGGCCACCATCATCCATCAAGACAAAGTGGCCAAAGTTCTCTCAACACAAATGAAAAATGAGGGAGCTCAAGGTGTTTATATAACCAGGGCCTTAACTTTCCTATCTATGTGGGATAGTTCTAATTTCTCTATCTAATCAAACTTCATTTTCCCATAACTTGATATGTATTTCTCCATTTTGTATATAGTAAAATACATTTTGAAGCTCTTGAGTATATCCATCTTTCTATAGTAAGCTACTAATCTAATCTATAATAATTATTTCATTATTTTTTTACATAGTGTGTGAAGATTCACACGACAACGGTCCCCTCGTCACAAGACGGCCGAACGTACAAGAAAGACAGGAATAAAGAAAGAAGGAGAGAAAGAAACACGCATGATATTGAGCAAAGAGATAAATAGTGTTCGATTCTAACGCAAGAGGACCCTTTATAAAATAGGGTTTTGTTTACAATGGAAACTTATAGTTAACCATAAGCTCAATCAAAACATATATATTAAATGCCCTTAGAGACAAGGCAAAACCGAACACGGCGAAGATGAACACACGAGCACCACCAAAATGCCAATCCCAACGAACCACGACCACTCGAACTGCAAGCACACGGGCTCGCAACGACGAACGGGGCAGAGCAACGTTTAACCAACGAAGCTTGGGCTCACGAGCACTTCGAGTGTCGATGCGAATAAGACGAGCACGTGGTGATGGGGGGATGACGGGGTATGAGATGAAGAGAAGTGGTGAATAAGGAGATGAAGAGCTTGGAAGGAAAATTGGCGATAGTCTCCCTCTCCCAAAACGTCCTCTCGAATGAGCCCCCCTCGATCTCCTTCTATAGGAATTAAAGAAGGGGGGGTCGCCAAATTTGTCTTCAATGAAAAAGGAATAAAATTCCTTAAATCACACTGCACTGTAAGACTAGATTTGAACCTTGCACCTCCAACTAGTAATCAATGTGACTATCCACTAGCCCACTAACTGTCTCTTATATAATATATAATGCTCTCTCTATAAATTTATAGCATGTCTCCCCTCTACCCTTTATCTCTCCTCTCTCTTACTTTTTGTACGAGCTTCTATACCTCCTTTTTACCCTTTCTTTTCCTTTTTATTTTGCATATGCACAATTAATCGCTTTTGTGTGCACACACATTGCACATGCACATTTTTGACCCCCCACCTTTCGCCGGTTTTTGCCACCCTCGAGCACGCTACATCACAACACTGGTCTTCCCTCTAGTTGTCGTATCCGGACCGCTAGTAGTTCTTCCTGGCTCATCTCTTCTTTCCACGGTAGCATTGTCCATGTTGCGATCGCGGTTTTCGTTGGCATTACCAATGCTTGTCCGGTCATGAGTTTTGCTGACATGTAACCGGTTACGAAGCTATGCGTCGTCTGATCCGCCCATAGTGCATACGGGAGCATCTGTGGCCAATCCTTCACCCTTCCGTCACATGCTTTGGCAAGTGCTTTGACGGTCAGACTATGTCCTCGTTCGATTTTCCCGTTGGCCTCTCGATTGTATGTCGTTGTTAGTGTTAACCCAACTCCATGTTGGGTGAAGAATTCCTTAGCTTTATCAGAGTCGAGTTCTCCCCAATCCACAATCACTTGTCCTACGCACCCATACCTGCAAAACACTTCTTCCAAAAGGAATTGGCATACCACAGAACACGTTTTCCTCCGTAGCGCTCGACCTTCTACTTGGTTTGTGAGATCTTCCTGAGCTAACACCAAGTACTTCTTTTGTCTGATCCCGGTTGGCATGGCTACAATATCGACCATCCATTTGAAGTTGATTGTCGGTAAGAATGTTGGATGTACTCATCTCGGTGTCGAACTCCGGAGTAGATTTGACACTTCTCGCAGCTTTCCGTGAACTCTGCTATATCTTTGTACATATTCTTCCACCAATATTTTTGTTTGATTTTCACAAAAGTTGCCCATGTTCCTCGATGTCCAGCCCAATCGGATTCGTGAAATTCGGACATTATCCGGTTTCGTTGCTCTTTCGTCCCGACTACCCGAAGTGGTATGCCGTCTAGTCTTTTGGGCTCCCTCCATATTAATCCATTTTTCAAGAAGAACTTTCGGACTTGCCGCTTCTTACTTCGGATATCGGCTCTCTTCTCTTTATTGTCTGATGATTCCTTGATTTCTTGTAGCACTTTCCCGATCAACAACCTTTCTCCCTCGTATTCTTCTTCTCGGAATTCTCGGATTACGTTTACCTGGCATATGTGCTCCGAAGCAAAGTAGTCTTCGGAAACTTCTTCATTATCGGATTCGGTTATGTCATCTCCGAACCGCGCCCTTGATAGCATATCCGCTACCGCGTTGCCTTTTCCGGAGATGTGTCATACCTCCGGATTAAGTGACTTAACATATGCAATCCACCTTAGCATAGCCACATCCGGTATCGTGCAACACCGCATCATTCCGAGTATCAGAAGACAATCCGTTTCGATCAGTACTTCGGCTCTGATCAAATAATCTCAATCCGATTTGATTGCCGACATGACTCCCCATAATTCTCTTTTGACTTGTGCATATCCGCGTTGCCTTTCGTTGAGAACCTTTGCTCCGAATCAGATTCGATATCGCGAACCATCTGAGTCGGCTTGATTGATGACCCATCCGATTCCGGTTCGACTTGTGTCAACCGTTACTATGATCGGTCGGTCATAGTTCGGCTTCTTTAGGGCTTTTGCCCTCCGTATTGATTTCTTGAGCTTCTTCATGGCTTTGGTATGCTCCGATTTCCACTCGAACTTCTTACCCTTCCGCAATAAGTGATAGAGTGGGTCCGCAATATGTGCATAGTGCAGAATCTATATGTGATAGAATGCACATGCTCCAAGAAATCTTTGGACTTCGGATTGTGACTCGCATACTTCTTTCATAGCTTGAATCGCATCGATCTTGGTTGGTGACGGTCTTCGGCCGTAGGGTCCACATAGATGTCCGACTACCAATATGTCTTCTTGCCCGAGTGGGGATTTCTCATCGGAAAGGCTTAGGTGCACATCTTCTAACTTCCGAAGGACTTTCTCGCAATCACGAATATGTTCGACTACGAACTTTCGGCATCCCCGATCATCCATAGTTTCATCTTTTTCTTCTACCGCGCATCCTTTCATCGGAATGTCATCTAGGAACGGCATCGTTATCACCGGAATGCAGTCTTGAAGCACCTTGTTCATTGCGTTCATCATATGTGCAACCGAGTTTGTCACTCCTTGTGGTAGTGTGCACATTCGGACTAATCCTATCGGTGTCCGCATGGTAGTGATGTCTCGGCTCTCCACAACTAGCTGGAATTGGTCATACCCTGAGTATAGGTCTCCAATGGAGTATGTCACACGATGGGCAAATGCTTCCGCGAATTCGTCCACTATCGGACCGACTCCGGAGTTCCGGATCGTGACTTTGTTCACCGGTTGCAAGTCTTGGATAAATCGGAGTGACCCATTCTTCTTCGGAACTGTAAACCATCGATTTGAGTATGGAGCGTTTGATGGCTCTAGAATCCCCATTGCCACCTTCTCCTTGAGCAAGTCGATGACTTTCGGAATATGCGTCCGCGGCACCGGAATCGGCTTCAAGTTCCACGG
The DNA here is from genome assembly GCF_043228905.1 of Azolla caroliniana. Taxonomy (NCBI): domain Eukaryota; kingdom Viridiplantae; phylum Streptophyta; class Polypodiopsida; order Salviniales; family Salviniaceae; genus Azolla; species Azolla caroliniana. The sequence continues at coordinate 10,994,114 of NW_028230449.1, read as the reverse complement.
CACATGGTCAATCGTGAAGATCACCATCGGGTCCACTATCTTCGGATCAACCCACCCTATCTCCTTTAATGTGAATGCAAATGCTTTCCCATGTTGTTCCAACATCCCACGTAATCGTTCTTCTTCATTTTGTAAATGGAAACCACCTCCACCAATCCGAAGTTTCTTCCGGGTCTCATTCGTGAAGGCATGTCTGATATCCACGGACTTCCGAAGTGTCGGGTCTCTCGAGACTTCTTTCCTCTTTTGCTCGCTATCGGAGGGTAATGGTCCCTTGGCCGGTTTCACTTTCTTCTCCACGGTCTTGTATTTCGTACTTACCATTGCTTCTTCTTTGCGGAGCGCATCCGGCCCCATTTTCGCAATGATCTCGTACATCTCCACCGATTCCACCGGAATTACCCGGTTTCCCTAGCTTGTATCTTCCTCAAGCTCTTCAAGCCATTGTAGTGTGCTCCCATAGAACACTTCTTCGACTATTCCCACAATTTCTTCGTCTTCTTTTATTATTGATGCCGACCGTAACTTATCCTCCACTTTTCGGTATTCTTTCTTCATTCCTCCAGTTACGGCCGTGTACGTAGATGCCCCATCCGGACCGATTCGTACTTGTTTTGATCCGAGAGTTTTCTTCCTGTGTGGGGTATCAAGGCTTCTCGGACTATCACTTCCCCACTCTGCAACAATCCGCTCTAAAAATCCATCCTTGTTTGGGACAAGAGATCTCTCTTGTTCCTTTCATGATTTGCCGGCACAGTTAGGAATTGGACGAATTTCCCTCCGCTTTGGCTCCGAATTCGTGCGAAAGCCGCACCGCTATCGAGCACCTTCGTCTCCATTCGTGATGCCATGATAAATGGTTGCCCAAGGATCACGGAATGTGAAACCTCATCTTGTACGAAGAAATTTTGGTCGATCTCGACATCCCCGATCTTCACCGTCACATCCGGACTAGCCGCAAATAGATCTTCTGTTGCTTTAGTGGCTGCCCGGATCTTCCATCCATGGTTAGTGTTTATAGGCCACTTCCCCTTCCGGTAGAACTCCTTGGACATCAAATTGATCTCCGATCCGTGATCAATCAATGCTAGCACGGGCTCTTTGATGTTGCCGATTCGGACCGGAGTCTCCGTAGTTGCATGTGCCCAGTGTGGCCTTGTGTAGTGGGAGTTCGGTATTTCGTCCTCCACTTCGGTGTCATTCATTAAGACGGTATTTGCATTCACCCTTGGAGCATTTTCCTCCGTACTTTGTCTTTTTCTCTTCACAAGATCCACAAGAAGATCGTGGAACTCCTTCTTCGCTATTCCGAGTAATTCCCAAAGCGAAAATTCTACCCAGCTATCGAGAATTCTCTCCTCAAACACCTTTTTCAAGTCCGTTTGTTGTTCAATGTCCAAGGGGAGCTTGAATGCCGGAATCGTCTTTTCTTTTCCCTTCCCTCCGGAGTTCTAGCTTTCCGGTGTCTTTGATGGTCCGTGCGCCGTTGTTTTTCATCCACATACACTTCATGCAATTGACATAGCACATGTACGCTATTCTTATCTACGGGGCACTCCCATCCCATAGCTTCCCGGATACATTCTGCGGCGCTTCGGATTTCATCATGGTCGGCTTTCTTCGAAATTTCTAACACTTCCGGCCAAAAAGACGCCTTTGCTACAGATGACTCCCCCACACGTATTCCCGCAGTTGTTGCATAATTGTCTTTCGCCACAATCTCGTCCTCTAGGACCTTCTTCATGCCACCTTTCCGGAAGTTCGGTCGGAGTTCCTTCCGAGAATCCATCGAAGGAATCTGATTTCTCTCGTAGTAGATAAGATCCCGTCATGTTCGGTGCTATCGCACCATATGCATCGACGGTCCATGTACTTGGAACTTATGGGACGGTCTTCCGTCTTCTTTACCATCGTGATTTTCAGATTCTCCATCCCCTTCAGCAATTGCTCCACCGTGGATGCGTCGATTCCTTTCTCGGCCGTAGCCTCCCGAGCCCGCGGTTGATGGTCTTCCAATCCGGATCTCGGTTTTGGAATCCATTGCCCCCTCTTTGTATATCGTGCGATGATATCCCGCACGCTTTCCCATGTTTCGGTGAGGCCACTCTCGGTAGTCGTGTCCTCTAGAAGCACTCCAAAATCCTTCCAGTCCCGGACGTCTACGGCTCGTAAGAACATGATAACTTTGTCTGGTGCGAGGATAGCTTGATCTCTTGCAGACAACCTCCCGAACCAACTTTCGAATGCCGAAAACACATCGAGGACCTTCATCCCCTTGTCCGGTGTTTCCACCCAATCCAGCGGTTTCGGAATCGGTTCTGAAACCCTCTTTTCTTCGTTAGCAAGCCATTGCCCCCTCTTTGTATATCGTGCGACAATATCCCGCACGCTTTCCCATGTTTCGGTGAGGCCACTCTCGGTAGTCGTGTCCTCTAGAAGCACTCTAAGATCCTTCCGGTCCCGGATGTCTACGGCTCATAAGAACATGATAACTTTGTCGGATGCGAGGATAGCTTGATCTCTCGTAGACAACCTCCCGAACCGACTTTCGAATGCCGAAAACACATCGAGGACCTTCATCCCCTTGTCCGGCATTTCCACCCAATTCTCAAATCCTCTCTGCGTTGCCTTGGAGGAGTCCTCGATAGCTAATGTGGTCTTTAGCGCCTCTTCAAATGCTTCCCATGTCGGATTTTGTTGTCGTATCCCGTGGATACTTGTTTGAAGCCCGTCAGTAGCTACCGGATTGAAGGATGTCACTTGCAGTCCTTCCAAAATCCCGCACCGTATCATTTCCACCTTGTAGTCCTGAAGATAGCGTGATACGTCCTTTCCGTTGAATTGCCCGATCCGTTGCACGAGCCACTCTACTGCCGCCGCTATCTCCGACATCGCACGTTGTTCTTGAAGCATCTGCTTGAACATTATCATCATGTTGTTAGCCTTCGGTTGATTTTCCATCTCCTTGCCACCCGTGTTCACGTCGGGTTCACCAATTTTGTCGTGCCTTTCGACGCCGGATCGTTTGCGTGAGTGAGAAGAAGTGTTAGGAAATAGGTCCCTCTGGATGGGAAGTGAGAAGAAACGGGAAATCGTGGAGATAGCCAACACGGAAGGCTAAACTTGTAAATAGTCGAAAGATTACATGAGTATATAAGTACTTAGGGCAATCATGTTAGATATGTGCGTTATTGTAAAGTTACTATTGACGAGGTTGTTGCCTCTGTAACTGTGAGAGTGAACGAGTGTGAGCTCCATAGCCGCCTGTTGGCGAAGCGGGATCTCGAGGTCGTTGCCTCTGAGATCTCTGATTGTATTCCTTTCTCTCATAGTGTTCTGTTTCGGAGTTTGTGGACTCCACGTGGTTTTTCCCAGTTCGGGTTTCCACGTTAAAATTTGTGTCATTCTAAGTTTTTGTATTATGTTTTTCCTTTCCATTAGATTGACTATTATTCCGCACACGTACAACCGGTTGTGGCCGGCAACGATTTTAACTTCAAGAAGGATATGAGATAATGTTCATTAGGAAGAGATTATAAGAAGAAGATATGAAACTCGTGAATCCCACGAGTATAATGTATCAATGGGTAATTAGATTGTAAGAGAGAATTAGATTGTAAAATTGAGAATCCCACGAATATTTTGTATGAATCAATCCTTCTAAAACAAAACAACCACCATTATACATCTTTCTCTCTTCCTTATATTGTGTTGGAAGAGTCTAAGTTTATCACATGCAAGAATCATGCTTTTCCTAACTTTAGTTTTCATGCACACTGCATGTGTATGATTAGCTTTCTATCCCATCTTTTCTTTTAACTCGAGTGTGTATGCATGAATAACTTTTTGTACCATGCATATCTAGAATATTTACATGGGATAAAGTTTAGTATAACTTTACAATTCAAAATATGCTAGTATAGTGGAAAGGATGGGGTTTGTCTATGTGGAGGTACAGGGTTCGAATCCTACCCTATGCACGTAATAAATATTTTTAATATTTTATTTATTATTTATTATACGTACTCCAAATCGGATATAGTGTTTTACATATTTCACGTAGTGTGTGACTCACCCTACGACAACGTGATTTCGGTTAACTCCGTCAACATGTACGCTATCATCGATGAATATCATCGAGGCATCTTGATGTAGGAAGCTGGAGTCAACACAAAATATAAAACAGTGGATAGAAAAATCAAGTCAGTTGCGGTTCCGCTACCAAAACATAGCTGGCAAAAGATGAAGGAAGTTTCTAATGATCCAAGCTTAAGGGATCCAAAGGCAATAGGTCATGTCTTCACCGAAGAGACGAAAAGAAAGCTACGGGTTGGGAAGGAGGATTTCCTCCTCCTTGAAGAGGAGTGAATGTTCCGTGGAATTCTTGAAAGACATGGGAAGGCTTTCGCATTTCCCCTCCAAGAAATTGGATGTGCTGAGCAAAGGACGATAGAACCGATGGTGATCTTCACGGTGCCGCACGTGCTTTGGAATTTGAAACCGCTACCGGTTCTATGAGCACACCTACCGAAGCTGATCGAGCTCTTAAAGGAGAAGGCGGATATGGGAATTTGGGAATCGTCGAATACTTCCTATTCTAATAGGTGGTTCACGGTGCCGAAGAAGAATGGATCATTGTGATTCATCCAAGATCTTCAACCCGTCAACAAGGTGACAATTTGGAATGCTGCAATCGGTCCGAGTGTGGATGAATTTGCCGAAGCGTTTGCAGGCCAGTCTATCTACTCCATTGGTGATCTCTACTCTGGATACGATCAATTCTAGTTGGCGATCGACAGTCGTGACATTACCACCACGAGGACTCCGATCGGGCTTGTGCGGATGTGTACCTTACCACAAGGTGCAACGAACTCCATGGCTCATATGGTGAATGCCATGAACAAGGTTTTGAAGGATTGCATCCCGGACATCATGATGCCATTCTTGGATGATATTCCCATAAAAGGATGTTCGGATGAGGAGAAGGATGAATCGAAAAATACGGAAGGGTGTAGGAAGTTCGTTGTAGATTATATGAAAGATTGCGAGAAGGTGCTCCAAAGGCTTGAAGATGCGAAATTGATATTTTCAGGAGAAAAAACCGCATTCGGACAACCAAAGATCTTGGTGGTAGGTCACTTATGTGGAGCATATGGCCGGAAGCTTTCGCCATCTAAGGTGAATGCGATCCAGGACATGAAAGAAGAATGTGTAAACCAAATGGAGGTTCGAAGGTTCCTTGGAGGTTGCGTGTTTTATCATATCTGGATTCCGCACTATGCTCATGTCGCCAAGCCATTATATGGATTGCTAAGGAAAATAATGAAGTTCGAATGACGAGATGAGTATACAAACGCAATGCTAAGATTGAAGAAACTACTTCTTGAAGCTCTAACGCTAAGGAAGGCCGACTATACTGAAGGAAAGCCGATTTATTCGACTGTAGGTACAAGCCCAACCGGAATCGGGTGGGTCATCAACCAATAAGGAGAAGATAATGCGCGGTATGCCATCCGGTTCGGAGCAAAGGTTCTCAGTGAACGACAACAAAGATACACCCAAGTCAAGCGAGAACTTTGGGGTATTGTGTCTATAGTGAAGATGAACAAAGACTACCTGATCGGGCCAGAAGTGATAATTGAGACAGATTGTCTCCCAATTCTCGGGATGATCTCAGGATGTGCGACACCAGATCTAGCTATGCTAAGGTGGATTGCCTATATCAAGTCTTTAAACCTAGAGATCAGCCACATTGCAAGGAAGAAGAACGTCATGGCTGATATGCTGTCGAGGGCAAGATTTGAGAATGAAAGTGACATGGTTTCAGAAGATGAAGATGTCACCCTCGACTTCTTCCAGATTTCTCGACTATCAGTGAAAGAGAACGACACGCTAACCCTCCACGCCTTTAACGAGGACGAGTACGAAGGAGAGTGGTTATTGATTGGCAAATTCTTAAGAACAATGACGACGGATGCTTCGTTGATGAAAGAGGAGGCTCTACGAATCTAGAAGAAATCTTACCAATACTTCCTAAAGGGAGGATTCCTCTTGCGACACCCAAAAAGGACAGGAATGCCACGTCGAGTGGTGGTGAAGAAAGAAGAGCAAATGGCACTGATGACCGAATTCCACGAGAGTCCTTGGGCAGGTCATTGAGAAACATGGGCGACGTTCAAAAAGTTGAAGCAGAAGTACTGGTGGCCAACCATGTACAAAGATATACTCCATTTCGTGTCCACATGCGAAACTTGCCAAGTACATTCGAACATACATCATCGTGATGAGTTACGACCGACATACCCGCTCACCATACACTTCAAATGGATTGTGGATTTGGTCTCGATGCCAATGGGAGTGGGACAAATGAAGTACTTAGTACTGGCAAGAGAAGACCTGACAAATCAAGTGGAAGGACGGGCTTTGGCAAATAAGATGACATCAGTTGTTTGCAAATTTCTACTCGAAGAGGTTGTTTGCCGATACGGATGTGTGGGAAAGATAGTGGCTGATCGAGGGGAGTTGGATGCATGCGAAGCAACGGAGCTCTTCGATTGACTAGGCGTGAAGCTCTCCCTAATGACTGCCTACAATCCAGAAGCGAATGGGAAGATCGAGCGAGGTCATAGACCAACCGTCAAAGCCATCGTACGAGCATGCAACGGTTGAGTCGGGAACTGGCCACGACTATTGCCCTATGCCTTGTGGTCCGACAGAACTACACACAGTTCAATGATAGGGTATATGCCAATAGAGTTTATGTATGGACAGAAGCCGGTAATGGCCATCAAAAGGACGATCGCCTCATGGGTAGTGATACCATGGGAGAACGAGATGAGCTGAGAAGAATTATTGGTGGCACGGATAAGGCAGCTTGAAAGAAGGCCTGAAGATCTAGAAAAAGCGTGAAAGATGATCGAGGCAGGCCGAGTCAAGAACAAGATTCAGTTGGATAAGACACATCGATTGCGTCCCAAGAAGATCGAAGAAGGAGATTGGGTATTGGTCTACGACAACAACCTTGACAATCAACACAGGACAACAAGAAAGTTCGCAAGAAGATGGTTCAAACCATATGTGGTGACAAGTGCCAACGACAATGCCACCTACCACCTTGCGGAGCTAGACGGATCAAGGTTGGCCATACCCATTGCGGGAAAAAGAGTAAAGATTTTCAAGAAAAGACAAGACAAGGATCCTAACCTCGTTCACCTCGACGATGAATATAGTAAGACTGAACCTACAGACTTGAGTTATGTGAACAAGGACCTGGAGGAATCTGATTAATCACCATTGCTAAAATCTCACAGTCTCTCTTCTTGGCACGTACTGGAGGACGTTCGGTTTGGTGGGGATGGATGTCGTGAAGATTTTCGGCAATAGTGTGAAAATTGCATGAAATGTCCAAAATCGAGTGTGGTTCTTCACACACAATATGAAACAATAATAGTGAGAATATTATTTTATATTAGTTCAATATCTTGGTACGAAAAAATGGATGTCTTCAAGAGCTTTCGAATGCATTTTACTACATGTGAAATGGACAACTTAGTGTCAAGTTATGTGAGTGTGAAGTTTGAGAAGAAGAAGAGGAAAACAAAACTGTGATTTATCCCACATAGATAGGACAACATCAGGATTCAAGATTATATAAGTAGAGCCATATCTCTTAATATTTAATCTATGTGCTAGGAACACAAAAGGGTTGGGTTGTCTAATTTGGATAAATAGATGCGACCAAGTTATTCAAATAGCCTTTTCGAAGGATCCGAACGGACAACGACGAAACCGGAACCGAGACAAACGACAACGAAATCGGACCGGTGGATAGCACCGGACGACGATGGAACCAGAGCTGCAACTGGACGGAACATGCCAGAACCAGACGGAAGGTGACAGAACCGGAACCGGAATCGGACGAAAGGCGACAACATCAGACGACAACGGAACCGGGACTGAACGACGACTGAACTGGACAAGCCGGTCGGCACCGAAACCGGGGTTAGGACCGGACGACGACGGAACCGAAACTGGGATCGGGATCGGGATTGGGACCGGACGGTGACGGAACCGGACCGGATGGACTGGATAGACGGGTCCATCGGATAGGTTGATCACGAAACACGGTGTTTTGAAGATTTCGGTGTGAAACGGAAAAAGCTTTCATTGTACTTTCACATGTAAATTCTCATACATGAGAGCTTTGATTGAGTGACATGGTTATCATGCAACACATGTAATGCATGAGTGCCAAATGGCAATCATGCATCTTATGCATTTTATCCATTACATGCATGTCTTGCACCCTCACATGCATAAAAGAGTGGATGAAGAAGAAAAACGGGCTATGTATTAATCAAGAAATTAAAGGTAAGAAAAAATTCGTTATTCCATCTGGTGATGTATTAATCTTGTCTCTCAAATCTAAAATCAAGCGTTTAATCTTTATCTCAATCTCTCTCTCTCTTTTAATCTATCTTAAACTTCGAATCCTTCCGGTTGAGGACCCTGGCGATTCCACCTCACGATCCGCACATAGTGATAGATTTTCACGACAATGTGTACAACAAATCGAAGCAACCATCGTAGCGTTACAACAACAAGGATCAAGTCCCCAAGGACTTCATAAAGAGACCAATATTGGTCTTCCTATGAAATTCGATGGAACGCGGTCACAATTAAGAGGATTCCTTAATCAAGTACACTTAGTCATGCAAATGCATCCTTCCCGATACCCCATTGATGCATCCCGAGTAGGCCTAATAGGCATATTGCTCAGCGGCTCAGCCTTGGCATGGTTCGCTCCACTTTTGGAAAAACAATCTCCCTTGCTTAATAACTTGGAAGACTTTATTAGTGAGTTTAGAGCTTGCTTTGGAGATACCGATAGCATCAGGACGACGATTAACAAAATCTGATGATTGTGTCAAGGCAATCGTCCAGCCTCTACCTACGCACCAAATTTTTGTCTACTTGCCTTAAATATCCCCTAGGATTATCAAGCACTAATGGAGCAGTTCCGCTATGGCCTACGAAACGACATCAAAGATTTATTTTTAACCTTCCCTGAAGAACCAAAATCTCTTACAGAGGCAATCAGTCGAGCGGTTCGATGCCACAACCGCCTTTTCGAACGACGTTCGGAATGTCAATTACAAATGCCATGGACTAGGCTAGAGCCCACATACGCCTCAATCATTGCTAAACTGGTTGCATGAGATGGATCTCAGGCAAATACTCCGACGATGATGCAGATCGACACCATGCGTCGACGTGGCCCGTTATCGGAAGAAGAAAAGCAACGACGATGTGCAAATTGATTATTTCTTTATTCTGGTGGACCAGGGCATATCGCCATGAATTGTCCCCATAGGCCAAGAAGACAGGTAAATCAAATCATAGCCTGTACTAAACTTGAGTCCATTCCCTTAGGAGTGTCTAATAGTATTAATAGTACTGATAGCCCAAGTATCTCAAACAAATTTGAAATCCTTAGTCAATTAAAGGAAGAGTTAAACAACTAAGTCCAGCCAAAATAGGAGTTGTTTGGTTGGACAACCCTAGATTTGTGCAGCCCATTAGTGGTTCCATTCCCTCTAAGCAAGTTAGCAATGTGTTGTTAGCCCAAGTCATGAATAGTAGTAAAAGTACCCCTCTAGTACATGTCTTAGCACTTTTAGATTCCGGAGCCAATTCCTGTTTCATGGATCAGAATTTTACCCAAGCTTCTCAGATATCCTTAAGAAAACTTCCTTGCCCAGCATCTGTAGTAGTCATTGATGGTCGTCCCATTGCTTCTGGGAATATCGAAGAAGAGCCAAAACCCATTCAGGTTGTCCTAGATAGCTTTGTGTGTGTGGTATCATTTAATATAATTAGTAGTCCAGAGCATCCCATTGTCCTGGGCTTACCTTGGTTTGAAGTACATAATGCAGACATAGATTGGAGAACAAGAGAAGTCTGGTATCGACAACCCCCAGAATCTACTCATCGAGTTTCGACCATTTCGCTCCATCAATTACGCGAAGCAGGACGCAAGGAGTCAATGTTTCTATTTGCAATATCAGTACATCCTTCTAGCACTATTAAAAAGGAATCCTTAGTTCAACTTCCCGCGAAATATCATCCTTATGCCGATGTATTTTACAAGGTCAGAGCTGGTACTCTTCCTCATCATCATCCCTATGATTGCCCCATCAATTTACAACCAAGAACAAAGCCACCGTGGGGACCGATTTACAACTTGTCACCAACCGAGTTGGAAGTCCTTCGAGCCTACATAGAAGAGAATTTAGCAAGCGGGTTTATTCGTCATTCAAAATCTCCAGCCGGTGCACCCATTTTCTTTGTCAAAAAGAAAGATGGATCCCTTCGTCTCGTCATTGATTACCACGGCTTGAATAAGGTCACCATTCGGAATAGGTATGCACTTCCCCTTATATCAAGTCTATTAGAACGTGTAAATGGTGCCAAGTTTTTTACAAAAATCGACTTACGAGGAGCATATAACATTGTGCGGATCCGACCAAGAGACGAATAGAAGACCGCTTTACGCACCCGATATGGGCACTTCGAGTACACCGTTATGCCGTTCGGTCTAACCAATGCGCCCGCAGTCTTCCAACACATGGAAAATGATATATTCAGAGATCTCTTGGATATCTATTTGATCATCTATCTGGATGATCTATTGATTTATTGAAGACCCAGGAAGAGCATGATTCTCATGTACTATTAGTACTAAAACGACTCCGAGAGCATGGCTACATCATCTCCTCAAACTAGAAAAATGTAGCTTTGACTGCAAGCAAGTGGAATTTCTAGGCTACGTCATCTCCTCAAAAGGCATCTCCATAGATCCAACTAAAGTCGAAACTGTGCTAGAGTGGCAAAACTGCACGTTAGTTATGAGATGTGCAATGTTTCCTAGGCTTTGCTGACTTCTACTGCAAGTTTATACAAGATTACTTGAAGATTATTTTACCTCTCACACAACTTACCAAGAAGGGACTGTCATTTCTTTGGTCCAATGAAGCAGACATGGCTTTTATGCATCTTAAGAAAGCCTTTACATTAGCTCCTATTCTAGCTCATGTGGATGCAAACAAACCATTCGTCATGGAGGCCAACGCATCAAATTTCTCCCTCGGTAGCATCCTTTCACAACAAGGAGATAAAGAAAAGTTACATCCTGTGGCTTTCCACTCAAGCAAATTTGATGCCACGGAAATTAACTATGAGATACATGACAAGGAGTTATTAGCCATCGTGGATTCGTTTGTGCAATGGAGGCACTTCTTAGAGGGCTCTCCTCATTAGGTCATCGCCTTTAGTGATCACAAAAAGCTTGCTTACTTCCAGAATGCTCGTGTACTAAATCGACGGCAAGCTCGGTGGCCCCAATTCCTCACGCATTTTGACTTCAAAATCACATATCGGCGGGGGAAGCAACAATGAAAAGCAGATGCACTATTGCAACATTCATATCTTGCACCTCATCCGGGTGATCCAGCATTTGATAATCAAAAGCAGGTAATTTGGGGACCAACACGTTTGCACACAATGCGGAATTTTCCCACAACATATGATTCCCGGATTATTGATGCCATACGTGCCAACTTGAAGAGGAATAGTTTTGCTCAAGCCATTCTAGCACAAATTGATACCTCTCGGCCATCCTGTTCCCAGTCTCAACAACCAGGTATGGACTACCAACAATTCGAATATCATGATGGTTTATTATTCTTTAAAAAGCTCGGGTATGTTTCCGATTGCTCTTGTTGCCTTCAAATTGTCCAAAATTGTCACGACACCCATATAGCTAGACATTTCGGTAGTACTAAGACGTTGGATCTAGTTCAACGATCCTTTTGGTGGCCCCATATGCGACGCTTTCTTGATGACTATGTTTGTGTTACAAAGGCACTATGGCTCTTCTGTGTGCACAATGGATCGTGATATTGTTACGGGCATGACCATTTAATATCCCGTGGTGAGAATTTACCGTAGTATTCTATACACGTGGATAAGTGTGAGGGTTAAACGAGAGTGTAAAGAAGGGGAGGATTACTTTCAATCCTCGGGATTGAGACAACCCATTAGGTCAATGTGAACTTGCCTGGGGGCCTTGGGTATCGCTATAAATAAGAGGCCTAGCTACCCTCATTTCAGGATCTTTTTGACTACATCGAGACTCTGGTCTTGTGGTTGGTCAACTCTTGTAGCGAGCGCGCCAGCACCAGGTACGACTCGACGCCACGGCGGTGGTATGGGACGCCGATCGAGGCTCGAGTCCGTCTTGATCCCTTCGCTCGGGGGTTGTCGGGTGGATCGGCACCCTTCTTTCTCTTTCTCCTTTCTATCTATCATTTTTTTATCCTTATCTTAAGCTTACTTTAGTACTTAGATCTCTAATATTTGGTATCAGATTTATGTACTAATGTTTCTTTGTTTTTCATTTGTCTTTTGATTGATGCTGATCGATCGTTGTGTGGTCGGCCTTGATCTAGAGAACGATCAACAAAGAACTTCGGTAACTCTTTCCATAATTTTTCTTTCTATTCTCTCTTCTCCCATCTAATCATGTGTTTAGTTTATATGTCAGTTTTTTTCATTAAGTCAATGATGTTGTAGTGGTCTTTAATTGATTATCTAAAACGTTTACATATGTGCACGAGGTCAATACCTCATTTGACATATTAATAATATGTGATGAGTGTCGTATGCGTACAAGGTTAATACATCAATTACGTATGAGTTTAATACCTTGATTTGTTGTAAACGATATGCGGTTGGTTTCGTATGCGTAAGAGGTCAATACCTCAATTGCGTATTACGATGATCTCTTATTTGAGGATGTTTCATGTGCGTAGAGGTATATACCTCGATTACGTATCTCAATCACATCATTTGTGGATATTTAATATAACGATATGTTTAATATAGGCATATGTGGTCACATATATACGTATTTGATCGTATATATGTGATAAGTAAACATATGTGTATATTCGTTATTACGTGATTATATCGAAAGTTGTCCTTGTCGGGAAAAGGATGTTGGTGACCGTCCTCACATTTTTGTGAGAATGGCGTTGTCACCATCCCTTTTTCAACAATTTTTTATTGTTGACAACCCCGTTGATGACCTCGATTTCGTTACATAAAGAAACGCCAATAGCCATAATGATGTTGAGTACATAGGGCTTGACCCACTTCAAGTGAGGTCGCTCCAATGACGCACGTATCCAACATTCCTCCCTCGTTACATGGATACGATGCCACCCTGAGCTCGTTCTTATGAGAGGCATTCGTAATGACGTGACCATGTGATGGGCCACGTGGGCCTACTACGAAACGAAGGCTTATTTGGCTTAACCATTAGGTTGCAATTTGGCGTATGCCATCGTAATTACGAGACTTGAGGTTAGGTAACGTACCAACATAGTTTTGGTAAATGAGGGCGAAATAAGGACCCTTGAAATATATGTTCTTTTAAAAAAAAACATATATGATCAATTGCCTCGCATATCTCTTATACGCATCAAACATTAAGCATTCGAGAAGAGCAACTTACTTGGTTGGCTCAAGTGTTTAATGTATTTGTTCTCGAGGTCTCGAGTTCAAATATGACCAAGACCATACAACATCCTTGATATATATGACTATAACACATGTTTAGACTTAAGTTCTAAGTGCACCTTGGGGTCCTCGTAATAGGACTTAAAGAGCACCGAAACATAGTTTATTGTTAACATTTTTTTCGTGTATAAACAATTCATGACGCGAACATACATGGTTGAGCCTCGGGGAGCCACCATGAAAAAATAGATATAGAGATCAGGGAAAGACATTTATTTGTCACCCCCATGGTTTTTAAAACACCTTTGTGTTACCATAGTAACCTGATCTTGAACCTCATCTCATACATCTAGAGGGGTATTGACGTGAGATAATGATATCGATTAATGCTCGCCCATGATATGTTTACATCACGACATGATGTTATGACTATATCTCTGACCTTGTCCTATTTCTTTTCCAGAAATAATCTTTAATGGCTCAAATTAACGACCTGATGTCATCCGCTCAAGCGGAAGAAACTCAAGGGAATCCTCCTGGACAAATGTCCACTGAGATGTATTTGGCACAAATAACCCAATACCTTAGTTTCACCGCTCAACAGATGACCGAACTTCGGCAATCTCAGAGTGCTCTTGAGGCACGTGTCATTAGTCTACAACGTGAGACTAATAGACCTGATGAGCGATAAGGTGAACCATCATTTGTCGTTAAGCCATTTATGGGAGACAAAAAGGAAAGAACCGAAGAAGCATCTGCACATGGCTGGGACGATGGGAGTCTCATTTTGAGGTCTATCCCACGCCAGATAGTACGAAGATTGCATATGTCGGCCGAGAACTCGGGGGTAAGGCCGCCGCCTGGTGGCGTGGGCTCCGTACTATGGGGAAATTGCCCGATACCTGGACAGATTTTGTCACGGTTTTTAAGGGCCAATTTCTGCAACCTCCCTCTCGAACCGAGGCAGCACAAGCTTTAATGAACCTCTCTAGCAGGAAATTTTCCTCTCTAGAAGACTATGTTCACCATGCTAGAACCCAAATCCAAAAATCGGGTCTAGAAGGGGACAATTGGTTGATAGCTTGTTTTGTCAATGGCATCCCCAATTCGGACTATCAGTGGATAGTGCACGATAAGGATCCAAAATCCTTCGAAGAGGCCGTTGAAATAGTTCTTCGCTATCCACACACTTCGAAGAAGGACCACAACAAACCCAACGAAGCGCCCGGGACTAAGCAGTCGCAATTTGTTGGGAAACGCAAGACACCCAACGAATGCCTGGATCGCGACTGTAAGCGACAACATCCTTTTTGCGTATTCTGCAAAAAGAAGGGTCATACAAAAGATTAATGTCGAAAGCTCCAACGGAAAGAGCACGACAACAAAGCTAAAGCTGCAGACCATAAAGGTCAAATTCCTAATGTCCTTCAGGTTTATACACATCATTTAAGTAATTGTCAATGTTCTTTCCCTCACTGTGTATTGGGTCCCAATGATTTACTACGTGCAAACGAGTATATCAATGGATCTCCCGTACAATTTTTATTTGATTCGGGAAGCTCACACAATTTTGTGAATGATCGTTTGGTTCAGATATGGGGAATCCAACCCACCGTAAGTGATCACACCTACACGGTGCACTTGGCTGATGGAAGAGTACAATACATCAACGGGGCGATTCATTCATTAGGAATTTCTATTGATACTTATATAGAGGAAGTAGACTTCCATGTAATGAATCTTTGTACCACCGATGTAATACTGGGTTATCCCTGGTTTTATAATAAAAACTCTTCTTTATTTATTGATTGGGTTCGCCATTCCATTTCTTTTGTACTGAACGATTGTACGCAATTTATTCAATGTGTAAAAAAACAATCCCTCTCGATTGTTTCCTCGTGTCCATCAATATCCGAGTTGTCTTGTTCTACGTTATTTTATTGTGTACTTGATCCGGACATTCACGTTGTCGTAGTGTATTTCGTACACTACGTGAAAAACTTATAAAGTACCGATTTAATAAATATGAATAAATAGTAGAAAATATTAAAATATATATAACATGCATAGGGCAAGATTCGAACCTTGCACCTCCATGTTAATAATGTAATGTCTTACCATTACACTAGCATTTCATTAGTGTTAAAAAGTAGATGTCCCACAAAGAAAGTTAAGTTCACATAGGATAAACTTTAGTTAAAAGAAAAAAACGCATGCTAAAAGAAAAAGCTACGCATGCATATCTAGCGTGTATGAACGCTATAGTTTATAAAAAACGCACAAGTTAGAAAAAGCATGATCACTTTAGATAAAGCATATAGTCTATCTATAGAAAAAGCATGGAGTCTATAGTTAGAGAAAACGCATGGGTTGGAAAAGACTCTCTCATCTCTATATAAGGATGAGGAGCACAATGTAAAAGGTGTGTGAAATATTTGGAAATTGGATATATTTCCGAAAACACCAACCGATTAATATAATCATGGGATTCACGAAAATAATATAATCTATACTTGTGGGATTCACAAGTTTCTTATATCTTTCTTTCAATCTAAATACATATTCTTATCTAAATATTGATTAATCGAATACAATACACTCGTGGGATTCACGAAATTTCTATCTCTCTTTCTAATAATCTATTCATTACTAGCCTCATCTCATATTCTTCTTTCTCCTAGTCCAAAACCTCAGTGGTTCCCACCTGACTCACGCAACGATCCGGCGCCGAAAGGCACGACAACGTTTACAATATCGATAATGTCCCGATTCAATTAACATATTTTGAACAACAACAACTTGATGAAATCTTAAATGATTTTCATGATGTTTTTCCAAGTGAACTACCTGATGGGTTACCTCCTAAACGTAATACTTTGTCCTAGTCCAAAACCTCAGTGGTTCCCACCCGACTCACACAACGATCCGGCGCCGAAAGGCACGACAACATTTACAATATCGATAATGTCCCGGTTCAATTAACATATTTTGAACAACAACAACTTGATGAAATCTTAAATGATTTTCATGATGTTTTTCCAAGTGAACTACCTGATGGGTTACCTCCAAACGTAATATAGACCATCGTATAGATATTGTACCTGGTGTTGCACCAATAAGTATACCTCCGTATCGCTTAAGTCGATCCGAAGAAGATGAGGTATCTAAGCAACTCAAGGACTATTTACGAATGGGTTATATACGTTATAGTAAATCTCCATGGGGTGCACCAGTTCTCTTGGTTAAAAAGAAAGAGGGCACATGGCGTATGTGTATTAATTACCGACGCTTGAATAAAGTGACGATCAAGAATTTGTACCCATTGCCCCAGGGTGACGATCTAATTGACCGTCTCCAAGGAGCTCGGTATTTTACGAAACTTGATCTCTGTACTAGCTACCATCAAATACGAATAAGTGAGGACGATGTTCCTAAAACGGCATTTCGTACGCGCTATGGGCATTACGAGTTTTTGGTTATGCCTTTTGGTTTGACCAATGCTCCGGCTACTTTTCAACAAGAAATGAATGACATTTTCCGAGAACAACTTGGAAAATTTGTCGTTATTTTCTTGGATGATATTTTAGTTTATAGCCGTACATTACAAGAACATGCTAGACATGTTAGCTTTGTTTTACAAACATTGCGTGACAAACAGTTTTATGCAAAGATCTCAAAATGTGAGTTCTTCAAGAAATCAATTATTTATCTAGGACATCTCATAACCGAACGAGGAGTTGAAATTGATCCTTCTCGCATTGAGAAAATCAAGCTTTGGCCCACTCTTCGGAATATTCGAGAAGTTCGATCATTCCTTGGTTTTGTCGGGTTTTTGTGAAAGTCTCTTCGTAATTACTCCCAATTGACGATGCTGTTTACTGATCTTTTAAAAGGTCAAACGCGTAAGTCTACAAAACCTATTGTGTGGAATGCTACACTAGACCTCGCCTTTAAGGAACTCAAGGACCTGGTTTGCAAGGCTCCTTCACTTCTTTTACCTGATCCTCAAAACCTTTTGAGGTTGAAACCGATGCAAGCGATTATGCTATAGGTGTTGTCTTGTATCAAGATGGTAAACTAATAGCATTCGAGAGTAAGAAACTTGATTCTGCTCAATGTTGGTATATCGTTCAAGAAAAGGAAATATTTGCAGTTATACATGCACTCAAAACATGGCGCCATTATCTTTATGGAAATCGCTTTGTGGTAACTACGGACCACGAGTCCTTGAAATATTTTTGTGACCAACAAGACCTGAAAGGTCGTAAGGCCACGATGGGCTGATCTCATCTAGGACTTTGATTTTTCCATACGATATCGTAAAGGTTCCATGAACACTGTCGCTGATGCACTAAGTCACATCCGTGAAGTTAACATGCTTAGCTTCATTGAAATAACATCAAATCTTTATGATCACCTTCGAGGAAAGTATGCTGATGACAGTTATTTTGCAAAATACTAGGCAAGAGTTGAGTCTGGAACAGGCACCACCACATCCTCGAAGGAATACTTCCACATTGCTAACGGTTTGCTCTACCGTAATGGGAAGGTTTGTGTTCCAGATTTACCCGAGGTCAAAAAGAGGATTCTTTTTGAATGCCATGATGCACCCTTAGCAGGGCACCCTGGAATACATCGTACACTCGTTCTCATCTCCACTCAATTTTATTGGCCTAAGATGCATCCTGACATACATAACTATGTGGCTAATTGTCACCAGTGTCAGGTTAACAAAGCCGAGCGACTTAAAGCCGCATGACTTTTACATCCCTTGGACATTCCCAATAATAAGTGGGAAATTATATCCATGGATTTTATGGTTAGCCTTCCTCGCACCCAAAAAGGTCATGATGCCATCTGGGTTGTTGTTAATCGACTAACTAAAATGGCCAGATTTATTGCTACTAAAACCACAGTAACAGCTCCTGAATTGGCTTACCAATTCGTTGACGAATTGTTTCGTTTTTATGGGTTATCGATGGATATCGTGAGTGATCGAGATCCAAAGTTTACTAGTGACTTCTGGACGCAAGTCTTTAAGAAGTTAGAAACTATGTTGAGCATGAGCTCCACGGATCATCCTCAATCTGATGGACAAACAGAACGAGTAAATCAAATTATTGAGGACATGCTTCGAGCATACGTTGGTGCAAAACCAACAAAATGGGAACGTTATCTCCCAATTTTGGAGTTTGCTTATAACAGCTCCAAGCATACGTCGACGTGATATAGTCCTTTTATGTTGATGTATGGTTTTCAGCCACGAGCCCCGATTGATGTTAATATACATCATGATGAGTTGCGAAGTACGCAAAACTTTCTTCGGGATATGCAAGACATGTTGCATATTGCACGAGATAATATAAAAACAGCTCAAGATAGAGCGCGTTTTTATGCCAATCATCATAGGCAACCTCATGTATTCAACCCTGGACAGAAGGTATTTTTGCGTGTACCTCACAATTCTAAGACATTGTCTACGGGTAAGTGCACTAAGTTAGCCCCACGGTTTTGTGGACCTTTTATAGTCGTCAAACGCATTAGGTCATCAGCCTATCGTCTTGCTCTTCCCGATGGTGTTGGAATTCATCTAGTCTTCCATGTGAGTCGTCTAAAAGAACTTCTAGGTTTTGGCGACAATACAGTTACAACTGAAACTCTGGTTACTTCTGAAGAATTATCTTCTAAACCAAATGTACCAGAAAGAATTCTCGATGTTAAAACAAAAAAATTACGTACTAAAGAAATCCGAGAATTTAAAATAAAATGGATGGATAAATCAATAAAAGATGCCACATGGGAACGCGAAAATACTCTCAGAACTAATTTCCCTAACTTTCCATTGCAAGAGTGCAATGTTTTAAAGAGGGGGAGTATGTTACGGGCATGACCATTTAATATCCCGTGGTGAGAATTTACCGTAGTATTCTATACACGTGGATAAGTGTGAGGGTTAAACGAGAGTGTAAAGAAAGGGAGGATTACTTTTAATCCTCGGGATTGAGACAACCCATTAGGTCAAGTGTGAACTTGCTTGGAGGCCTTGGGTATCGCTATAAATAAGAGGCCTAGCTACCCTCATTTCAGCATCTTTTTGACTACATCGAGACTCTGCTCTTGTGGTGGGTCAACTCTTGTAGCGAGCGCGCCAGCACCAGGTACGACTCGACGCCATGGCGGTGGTATGGGACGCCGATCGAGGCTCGAGTCCATCTCGATCCCTTCTCTCGGGGGTGGTCGGGTGGATCGGCACCCTTCTTTCTCTTTCTCCTTTCTATCTATCATTTGTTTATCCTTATCTTAAGCTTACTTTAGTACTTAGATCTCTAATAGATGTGCTGGATCGTTTAGTGCTCAAGACAAAAAGGGGAAGGGGAAGGAGACTTACCTCTGTGCAGCAAACCAAAAAGCTTCTATTTCATTACACATAGAGCTCAACTCGCTCTCGTCAGTTTTTCTGTTCTTCTTCTCTACTCTCACTTACTACTCTTGCTTTTTACCTAAGTACATAAGTGACTTATATATGCAGCTAATTTGCTGCCAGTAACTAATTAGCTGCTAGTAGCTAAATAGCTATGCATAGCTAAATAGTTGTTTCACCTTTATGTCCACTACTACCTAATTAGCTAATAGCTGGGTCGAAGCATGCTATGGTGTACCAACTTTTGGCCAAAAATTTAGTACTAAATCGAAGAAGAAAATAAACATTAAAAATTGTAAATAAATTTCAAAAAACAAAAAACAAATTCATTACGTCACACTCGAATGCACAAAGATATTATACGTCACACTCGAAATGTCCCTAGGCCATATTTAATACATTAATTGTTGCCCCAGTCTCCTAGGTAGAGTTGTACGAAAGCACACCTGGAGAAGGTATCCATTGTGACAGTTGGTCAGTCTCAGTATCTCTCTCTCTCTCTCTCTCTGGTATGGGTATTCGAACGTGTCAATTGGTATGTCTCTCTCTCTCTCTCTCTCTTCTGTCTCGAAGTTGTCAGACAAACAGTGGCAGAAAGTTAAAGAAAGAAGACATATCTATTACAGGTCTATCTCTCTCTTTCTCTCTCTCACTCCACCTTCGAAGCTCTGTTTCTTTCCTTCTTTCTGTTTCTCTCTCTCACTCCACCTTCGATTCTCTGTTTCCCCGCGTAGCTGTTCTTGTGTTCCCCTCTATGCCAGGTTCGATCTCTGAACTCTGTATACGTGCGGATTTTTGTTTCCCCTGCTCGTTGTATGTGTTGTTGATTTTCCTTCCTTGTGTATGCTTGTTAATCGGCACCGGTCAGAACATTACAAAGGGTCCTCCAATACCAACACTAGCTTGAAGTCATCTGGAACCTCTCATGTGGATATTCTAGCTATAACACCTGTCCACCAAGTTCTAGAGGCAAAGGTACGGGCCACAATGACTGAAAAGCATGAACAGATGATGGCCGGTTGCATAGCTTCTATGAGCTCAAGAATACAAACACTACTTGCTGATTTGGAAGCAGTTAAATCAGCTGAGATACACGCAGAAAAGAAATTTTCTTCAATAAAAACTACATATGAATGGATTGCATCGACAATCCAAAATTCAGAAAAGTGAGGTGTTGAAAGAGGAGTTGAAGAAAGAGCTGAACAATATGGGCACTCAATTAGGTTCATAGATGAGAGACCTTGATACTTGCAGGAATGCACATGAAGAAATAGATAATAAGTTGTCAGCCTTAAAGTTGCATTCTAAGAACCTTGCATGCTTGATGCAGGATTTAAAACAAAATGGTTTTGATACTTTGTGTCCATTTGTAATTGAGCACCCAAGTGGTATAGAAAGTACCATTATTAGTATAGCTATATCACGGTATTGGCTTTAAAAGTTATTTATTTCTACTTCTCTGGTATAAATAAGTGAGCAGCTAATATATTATAACTTGTGTTTGCAATCTTCCAGGTGTATATTTTGTGGCCTCGGATTCGAATCTGGAGGCTATGGATGTTGTGATTACACCATGCTTCCACACATATCATGTGCTATGTGCTAAGTATCATTTTGAGAAAGAGAATACATGTATGGACTGTAAAACTACAATTGCGGCTGAGTGGTACTATGCTTGGGGTTTAAAAGTACACCCGTACGGTATGTGGCTCTACTATTCTATTGTTTGTATTATATGATGTCAATTAACATTTGGACTAGAACTAGTGTATGCCACAATTCATACTTCAAATTTAGTGTAATCTCTAACAACTATTATGTGGAACCCTAATTATGTGGGTTAGTATTGGCAGTACTCTTAATATATAATTGGTATGTGTAGTTGAAGGGATATTTTCCAGAATTAGTAGAACTAAAAGGGAACCAGGTACAACATCGTCCAATCTATATTGCAACTTGCCTAGTATTAGTTTAATAAACACTATACTTATAGTACACTGTTGACTGTTAGTATTGTTTGTGTAACTTGGGAATTAGTACTAGTAATGTAATTTGGGAACAAGGTGTATAGTAAATTGCTGAATAATAGTACAATTATTGTAATTTGGAAATGAGGTGTGTCAAACACATATCACGTTTAGTACTAATACTGTTCAAGATTAATACTGTTGGTGTAATTAGTACAAGTTATGTAACTAGGTGTGTAGAACACATATCATGTTTAGTATTACTTGTGTGCAAAATACCAATCTACATTTGTTAGATTAGTACTTAGTAAGTACTACATGGTTCATGATTAGTACTAGTTCTGTACTTTGTGAACTAAGTTACTAGTACATTGCTCATGATTAATACTAGTTTTGTAATTTGGGAACTGAGTAGTACTTTGTTCCTTATTAGTACTAGTTTTGTACCTTACTAGTACTAGATCAGTAATCTAGAAAATAAGTGAGTAGTACATTTTGTAGGATTAGTACTAATTGTGTAATTTGACTAAGTCAGTGGTACATTGTTGAGTAGTACATTGTTCAGGATTAGTACTAATTGTGTAATTTGACTAAGTCAGTGGTACATTGTTCGGGATTAGTACTCCTTGTGTAATTTGCTAACTAAGTGAGTAGTATATTGTGCATGATTAGTACTACTTGTGTAAATTGGGAACTAAGTGAGCAGTACAGTGTTCCTTATTAGTACTAGTTCAGTAATTTAGGAACTATGTGAGTAGTACATTGTTCATGATTGGTACATTGTGTAAAATGGGAAGCAGCTCTTGCGACCTACATTATATATTTTAGATGATGGTACTAACATTCAAGGTTTTTTTGTTTCTTGCAATGAATGTTGTAGTGTCAAGCAACTCCATGCCAGGGAAGGTAATGGAACAACCAGCCCCTGTGCCTAAACCCTCAATATCTGTTGCACATTCCAAGGTTTAGGGACCATCATTACCAATAACCTATGATTTTTATGATGAGGATGAATGTATGAGAAGGGCCATTGGAGCAGTGGAACATATGCTTCTACAAACAAATTCCCCAAGCTCCGGTCAACATCAAGAAATAGAGCCCACTAAGAAGACAAATGCAATTTCTTTACAAATAGAGCCCAGTAAGAAGAGAAATGTTGCAAGAATGTTGTATGGAAACGGCAAGAAAGGCAAAGTTGAATGCAATGGTGAGTCATATAAGTTCTCATCTGTCCAGAGCATTGTCAACCTAATCCATTGTCTAATACCATGTACTTGTGTTACTAGCTGATGATGAAATGATATTTGGTGACGGAGATACGAGTCTAAAACCTGATCATGAAGACGAATTTATCACACTCCCAGGTACACGTCAAAAGCCAGACTTTGAAAACAATGATTTACCTCATAATAACCCTATTTTTGTTGTTATTATAGATCATAACAACACTGTTGAGCACCTAGATGTTGTGGAGAAGATGATCGAGCCCACCACTTGCAATGGGGTATCTACGGCTGTACAGTATGACGATGTAACATTAGGTAAAAATGTGGCCCTAAATCCTATGTTCATTGTTTGCAAACTTTTGAGTATGTGAGTTGATACCAATATTCTTTGGAATCCCATTAATTAGGTTTACAAGAGCAGTCTGATTCCCAACTGCAATCAAATGAATCGGGAATTTCATGGAGCACAAGTGCAGAGTCAGATTCTGGTCAGAGTCAGAATCAAATTAACCTTTGCACGGAGGCAGACTCTGGAAGCACATCTTCCACACATGAGGATTGTGAGAAAAACGAAGCATTCATATGTGAAGAGCAGTTGGCATGTACAAACAACACTATGTCTAAAGAAGCCTATGAGGAGTGTGGAAAGAATATGGCAAGTACTGAAGAGAAGATTGAAGGCCATGAAGAGTGTGGAAAGAATATGGCAAGTACTGAAGAGGAGCTTGATTGTACCGAGAATGTGCTAGTAGTGTCTTGTGAAGCCCATGAGGATCGTGGAAAGAACATCGTTTTCCCTGAAGATAAGCCTGATTGTACAGAATCCCATGAGGAGTGTAGAGCGAACAACGTTACTAATGAAGGGGGACCTAATTGTACTCAGAGCGAGCATACTAGCATCACCCAAGAGGACCAGGCAATAACGACCACCCAAGCAGGTACACGTTGTCTTAAGAATGAGGTGACATCCACCGTACAAGAGGAGTTGACCATGACTACTGCCACGGTCCATATACAGGAGTCTAATAAGAACGAGTGTATAGGCATCGGTGATGATGATAGGGCAATAAAGATCGCTAGGAGTACAAGCATTCAAGAGATGAGTGATAATTTGTCTATCGACAACACCTTTGTGGATTTGTGTACAAGCATTGCAGTTGCAGAAAACATAGTTGCTCTCTCCAACTTGCCACCAGTACAAGGTGCCCGCGCATCCACGCCTGTCTCGGATGCCTCTGATGATGAAGTGCCACTTAGTCAGCTCATACCTAAAGGCTTTAAGATAAAGAAGAATGTAAAATCAGAAAAATCTGGCACCAACAACAAGCGCATTACAAGATCGGCCAAGTTACCCTCTAGTGCATGATTGTCTTTCGATTGTACTTGAACTTTAGTTGTTAGTGATGTCTGAAATTGAACTATTTGGATACCAAAATACTGTTTCAATTGCCAATGTCAAAAATCCAGTTCATGAATCTGAAATAGTTATACCAGTGTGAAATCAAGTTCATGTTTAAGGATTGCTTCTGTATTTTGCTTGTGAACATATATAAAAAACAATGGGAATATACTTTTTGATCTAAGTATTCTTATTTTACAACGTTTTGTTTCTTTTTTGAGATCATCTCCTAATCTTCGCAAAGTCTTTCAGTCTATTGTAGATAAAATGCTTGAAAGTCTTCTTAGCTTGCTAGGAAAATTTAGGTTTTCAGGTGTTGATGATGAGAAACAGAAAATA